>NW_015113023.1:263212-310474 GCF_001443285.1 Poecilia latipinna
TAGTTAGTTTTGTCTTATTTCAACTGCAATAAGATATATGCACTAGAAACAAGACGAATACTTAAGATTTTCTGCAAATTTGAAACATTCATATTAAGTTGGACTTCTTAAATCAGTGAGTTATTTTGCAAAAATGTGTTGATTTAAATGAACAGGCCGACTAAAACTAGCATCACTATTTAAATCCTGACACATTGGGACAGGCTCACACAGAGAGCCCAAACAACAGACGGACGTTAGCACGGGCTAACAACTGAAGCTCCCCTGCTGATTTACTACCTTTTAGCTTCTCAGAGCAAATAAACAACCAAACTCTAAGATAACAGCTTGGAATTTAACATCAACTATTACAAGGTACAAGATTTTTGTAATACATGAAATGGAAATTACAAAAAATGATTCACCAGCTTTGGATTTTTCTTTCCACCTTCTATTGAAGACCGAAGACAACATGGCGGTCCATTTCCATTTAATTCTTTTCTGTTGACCTGGAAAAGACCCTGCAGTTCAGCAGAGAAAGTGGAAGAACGCCCGTCCTCAGTGGGTTTTCATTAATCATGAGAAGGCTTGAAGGAAAATATTACAGGCAGGAAAAGGGATGAAACCGTTTTTGGTCCAACAGCCAGGCTAAACCTCATTCAATCAAACATTTTTTTTTCTTTCCGTCTCGCTTTCTTGAGCTGTTTTTCTTATTCTTTGGCTACTTGCCATCATTTTTTTCTAACTTGCTGTTTGTGTCTTATTTTGGGGTTTTTGTGGCCAATCTGCCCTGAGTTATATTCACATGAATTCGAATTATTGAAACAAAGCAGGGTGGGGGAAAGCAGAAGAAAAAATGTGATCCTGTAGCCGTGAGGCTTTCTCCTGAATTATGCCTTATTTTTCTCATTCCTAAAGGCCTGCCAGGCCAACTTTCAACATTTTCACAAGGACAAGAAGCAGGCGGAAAAGCAGGAGATAGGTAATGGTATGGTACGTATTCCTGCAAATACCAGGACTAAAAACAGATTACTAAATTATGGCAAATACACTTTTGGCTCAGTGATCCTTCTAAAAACGACTAAGCCAAGATTACAAGGAACAGTAATCCTCAGCAACGGCATTAGGGATTGCGACACTGATAATGCCAAAAATGGTCTGCCTCTGCCATTGATCAGCGATGAAACATAATCCTAAAGAACACATGGGACGTTTTGCGGTTTAGAAGATAACGACTTGATTTAGCCAAATCTGTGGAAGCATCAGTTTATCTGAAAACATTAATTCACACCAAAGGATGGTGGATTTTGGCTCCAAACACATCCAAATGGTGTTTTAGGTCAGAATTACAGAATTACTGATGCTTCCGAAAACACATTTACAATGTCAGTTAAAAAAGACAAACATGTATTAACAATACAGTGACACTGTTTTTGAAACCAGAAGTTTACATACTAAAATAAAAAGACTGATTGTTTATACTTGTTAAATGCCATAATAATGATTTACAGTGAATTTCTCCTCATATATAAAGGATATTTCTTGTAATGTGAGAGAGAATTGGTCAGATTTATTAAAGTATTCAAAATCATAAGTTTCCAAACAAATGATCTCTTAATCAGATTCAGATGACGCATCTGGGCTCTTTCAGTTTTTAGTAAAACTACTCTTTGAAGTAAAACTACAACCAAATGTTGTGAAACTGGGGAAGATTCAAAAAAAATATAAATGACATGATGACTTTGGAAACTTTTCATAGGTTAATTGATGTAGTGACTTTTCCAAGTCACTACAAGCAGAGAAAATGCTGATGAACAAAATCAGTTTATTTTAGTTTTACTTGCCTGTTTGGTCAAAGCTGGCCAGTATTTAAAAATATTCAACCATTCTGATTACTAAACACCTAAAAGTTGCTGATATGGCGACTCTGCGGCTTAATTTGCCTCTAACGAGTTAAAAATGGCTGCTGCAGAAAACGTCTTCCTCAAAGCCACATTAATCCTTTCACAGCTGTTCCTCATGCATTCATAAAGCTGCAGCTGAAAGATTATCTTCCCATTTACAATACTCTTCACTAAAAAAAAAAAACTAAAAAAAAACTATTTTCATAGTTTAATAAAGTGAATAACTGCATTTCTGTGGTTCATTTTTCTCCTGGTGAGCAGCAAACATGGCAGACAAAATAAGCATTGTTTAACATTAATGAGGTAAATTCAGCTGATTGTTGATGTAAATGCATCAACAATCATAGCTAAAGCAGAAAAGATCGTTATTCTGCAGCTTTGACATTCTAACATGATAAAAAGCTGAAAAAGGAGGCAATTTTACATAACATGGTTCAGACATATGTCATACATCTCTAAACCTGCATGAAAAATAATCATTGTAAGAAATACCATCAACAATGTTAGTAAGGTTTGGTTTTAAACAGTTTTTTGTTTGCTTAAGAGGTTTAAAATAGGCCTAGCAACAAGATTCTCAGTTTAAAAACAGAAATGTTCATTTGGATCTTCCTGTTTATACTTCTTTGATTTTTACATATTTGTGGAAAGTATGAAATAAGCTGCATTATTTCACATCCAATTTGTGCAGAAATGCGTCCTCTTTCGTATGCTAAAGCCCAGAGCTGCTGTTTCTGATGTTTTCTCCTCAGGGAGAGCCATCATCCCGACTCACAGCCAGACACATATTTCATGACTTGATGGTTTCTCTATGTGATGCAGGCGTCTGATAGCTTATCTGATGAATCAGCCTCACCTGCCTGGATTTCGGTTCGATACTGTGGGCAAGAACAGCCACTGACAAAAGGAACCCTGGCGAGAAGGAAGATCAGATACAGAAGCTGATACACCTTCCAGGTTCAGCGAGGTCAGAGCAGGAGAGGAAGGAGGTAAGCGAGAGATAACCGCTGCCATAATGATCATGTAGTGAATGAAACAGCATTCATATGCTTCATCCATTCTCTCACTGGGGGTTCCTCTACCCTTATTGGTAGCAGGAGAGAAAGATCTTTCATCTTTAGTTCCTCTTCTCTTTTTGGAGAAAAAGCTAAATCGATTTTAAAAGGTAATGCAGTTCAGAAACAAGCTGCTGTCACAGTTTTATATCTTTCAATGTTCTACCTATGCTGACATACTGAAATGTAAAACACATATGAAGGGAATTTTAAAGAACACGAAGTCTCCTCTCATGGGGAAAGTAAGTCTTTCTCAAGCCGTGGTCCCCGGGCCACTGGTGGTCCCCGGGCCACTGGTGGTCCACGGGCGCCCCTAAGTGGTCCAAGGGCGCCCCCTAGTGGTCCACCAGTTACGGTAAACAACCGTTTATTTGCCGTGACTTGCAAACGTCAACTACAGCTAGCTTACCAAAGGATTGTGTTTGAAAATGATCACGGATAAGTGGCTTAAAACTGGGTCACTGAAAATAAAGCCTGAAGATAAAGGTGGCGAGTTGCAGAACTTTTACACATCACGTTGCAGGCAGGCAGATGCAGATCTGTGCTGAATGCGATATGACGATGCAGGAGCAGCGCTGCGCCCCCTGCTGACCAACTGCATCTTAACACCTAAAATAAAATTATTTATGTTGGCCTCTACTGGCTGAGAGAAAATGTTTGTTTTCACCAAAGCAACTCAAGTCTATTTTTCTTTTATCATTTCTAAATTACAAATAGCCCTAAACATTACTAGTGCAAACTAGTACACTTGTAGTTAAGAAATGTGATTATTTCCATGTGTTTTCCATTATTGGAAAGCTTAGAATCCATTTTGTAAATAACTTAAAACGCCCCACATTGACGTATTCATGGGTCACATTTACAAAACAGCGCCACCTTTCACATTAGGATTACTAAAGATCATAAGTTAAGAGACTAATATTTAAATTTCAGGCTGTGTATATTAAGATTTGTGTCATTGCTGGGGCACTTTAAGTTTAGGTGGTCCATGAGAATTTATTTAACGGAGTAAGTGAAAACATTTAATAAACACTGATCCATAGCTTCTTATGCGCTCCAGATCTGAATATTATCAGAATATTGCTCAAAGATGATCGTGAAATTTTGAACTGCTGGTTGAAGAAGTCGTCACTGGATACCTAGGAGCCATTTCTATCTTATTTTCAACGCATTTCAGCAGATAAATTTGGGTAATGGTCAAATATTGGTTGCATTATAAATGCACAAACCTGAGATTTGGTTGTTTTAGAAGTAAAAGATGCATTAAGGTTTGGTAAAAGAGCGGTGGGAGGGATTCTGTGGTGTGTGTGTCTGTTATTTTCTGTTTAAAAAAAGAAAAAAGCAATGAAAAGCATTTAATCCAAATCCAATTGAGGCACTTACGCTAACTAATTTAAGTGCAATCAACCCAAAGCAACAACGAAAAAGCCATTACCATTAGTCGGAAAAAATACTGAACGGCATCAATAAATGTGACTAATTTGCAGATGCAATACTTAAAGAAACATTGCTTTCTGAATTTTAAGACGTGTATAAAAGCCACGAAACTAAACTTTGATGATTTTATAGTCACACCAATCTTTAGCCTTACATCAGAAACCATAACCTGAGTTTTACTACATTTTCATGAAATGTCAAGATGAGCGCAATATCAAAGAGGCTTCAGTATTTGTATCTACACACGGCTTTAACTCATGCAGAGGGTGAGAGGTTCTGAGTTCAGGTTCTACTTTTTAAGTTTAAAGGCTCTCAAAAGGTTCAAGAATAAAAAAATCATCAACTGTAAATTTAATCAATTTTTCTGGTTTTCTTATTGACCTCTTTCTCAAAACTGCACAGGAAATGCAGCCATTGTAGTTTCACACACGTTTACTCACCTACGCAACAAACTCCAGCCAACTTTTCAGGGTTGATGTTCAAATACAGAGCTCCCCAGCACTGATTAATTCATAACAGGGCCAGGCAAGTTCACAGCGTGTGTGTGTGCGTGTGTGTGTGTGTGCGCGTGCAGAGTTGAGCAGGAGGACAAAGACAAAAACAGAAAAGGAGGAGAAAAATGGCAAGTGAGCGAGCGAGTGGAAAAGGGAAAGAAGCGAGGGAGAGGCCGTGTTGGGTTCAGTTTATTAGTGCTCCCTGGCGGTCAGCTGGCGGATTTATTCATATGATTTATTGCATCGTCCCCGCCCTGGGATTTTATGTTTGTTCCCGTTCACATTCTTCTCACAATGTATTTATCATGTGTGCGACTTTCAAATTGCCGCTGCCATCGACTTTGAGCCTCCTAAGCAGGCCTGATGTATTCCCACCCCACGCGTTCCCGCCCGCCAAACAGCTGCTATTCAAACCCACCAAAAACCCAACAATAAATCCTGAAGCACAAACTAATAAAGACAATTGTGTTCATTTATTCCAGGCTTGACGCATCCCTACTGTCTGCCAGTGGACAATGTTTTCTTGTTCCAGTCAGATTTGGGAAAATATCCAATTTATCGCACGTCAAACAACGGCCTCATGTTTCTATATAAATGTTAATGCTCTTTCCCAGAGAGCGCCGTTTAGTCCAGGGAGGATTTCTCTAAAATAAAGACAGAAGGAGCCACAGTGAGAGGAAGACGGACTACATGGCGTCTGAAGAATAGAAACGTAATCCAGCTTTCAGTAAAATCCTGTTCCTCTAAATGTCACAGTGGATTAATAAAAGGCCCAACATGGTCAGTAGAGTTTCCTTTTGACAAGCTTTTCCAAACAAGAGACTAAATAAGAGGATTGCACAAGTTTATTTGTTATTTGACTTTATCATGCGGCTTTCCAGATGCCCTAAAAATTAACAACTTTTTTTTAAACTGAATGTTTTTCTTCTTTTTTGACAGAAGTGATAATTTACCTGGAGATACTGGAAATTATCCCACACATTAGGACTCATTATTCCATATTTCATAAATAGTTCAGTGATAATTATGTCTTTAATGTTCTGTTGTGCATTAAAAATAATCAAGAAGCTGCAACTATTAAACTTCATGACCTCAAATCTAACTCTCATATTGTAGTTTTATTATCTCTGTACTAATATTTTTTGCTTGGCATTTATTCTAAATGGCTGTTTGCCCAAAGTCTCAATTGTTGCAGAGCGCTAAAACAGATTCAATTAAAGTTTTTATAATAAACACATTTATATTTGGCACTTTAATTTGCCAGAAGCATCCTTAAAGCTTTGTGCCGTCACTCCGTCTCCAACTGAACTGGAAACCTCCCAATGCACCGCCTACTCTTTATCAATCCTTGCAACTATTTTTCTATAAAACTGAGACTTTTGAATTTTAAAGTCTGAAGCCGAGATTTGAAATTGTGTCTTTTTTTTTTTAATGCACCTTAATTTGGCCTTTTTTCCCAATATTTTTTCCCTTTCCCACCTTGGAGAGTTTGAGCATTAAATGCATCTAAACTACTAAAAAACATACCACATTTCAGCAACAAGGCAAAGCGCTTTATAAAAACACTAAAATGAACAATTGAAATATTACATTTTGCAATCATTACACATCAAAATGTTGGTCAATGTTTCATTGGTTTTAGTCTAGATTTAAATTAACTCAGTGTTTCGACTGTTTTTCAGTTTTCTGAAAGTTTGTTCCAGATTCATGGTGCATAGAAGCTGAATGCTGCTTCTCCATGTTTGAGAGATCTGGAAGGCCTGGAAGGTTGATCCAACAGCAGCAGATCTTTAATTTATAATTCAGTGATTTAGAAACTACCAGCAGTTTAGAGTCTCTCAGTGAAGGACTGTAGAACCAGGTGATGTAGAACTGGGCGGTGTAGAACCAAGTGGCGTGGAACTATGCGGCGTAGAACCAGTTGGTGTCTCTACCCTCCTGGTTCTAGTCAGATCTCCAGCTGCAGCTTCTGGTCTCAGTCTGACCTGCTGCAGGAATCAAAGCCAGTAAATCCTGGATGAGTTTCTCTGGTCGGAGACTTTAGTCCTCTGGGCCTGAATGTCCTGCAGCTGCTGGAAGGTCCACTGAGGAACCAAAGGGTCAGGTCAGAGGTCAGCCTGATCTCTAGTTTCCAGCTGGAACAACTGAAGCTGTGTATTGACTCTAGATCTATAACTCTAGATCAGGGGTGGGCAATCCTGGTCCTGGAGGGCAGGTGTCCTGCAGCTCTTAATGTCTCCCTGGTCCAACACACTTGAATCCATCAGCTGAATCTCCTCCTCAGTGCAGTCAGGTTCTCCAGAGTCCTGCTAATGACCTCATTATTTGACTCAGGCGTGTTGAAGCAGAGACGCGTCTAAAACATGCAGGATGCCGGCCCTCCAGGCCTGGAGTTGCCCACCCCTTCTCTTGATTGTTCCTCTTTAATAACTTCAGTTTCTGTTCAGCTGGAGAAAGCTTTGGCACATGCACACATCTGTTCAGCGATTGGATGGGTTCAAAGGTCACCTGGTGACATCATGATGTAGAGCTGTGTATGATGCACATCGCTATGGTAGCCAGTCTTATTCCCTGTTGTAACCTGAGCTAATGGGAGTGTATAGATATTAAGAAAGAGAGGTCCTAACATTGAACCTTGAGGAATGCCACATGTGATTCTGTCAGCTTTGATAATTGAAACAAAGAAATGGCTGTACTTTCTGTAAGATTCAAATGCTATCAATAAAAAACAACATTAAACAATAATGCAAAGTTATGTTTAAATTTCCTGTGTGAAGACTTTACTTCCTGTTGACTCTTCTGTTTAGCATCATTTTCCCCAGACGTCTCACTGTGGAAATCGAGACAAACTGGCCCGTTTTCATCTCCACAAGCTGGAACACAACTTCACACGGAAACAGAGACTCAGCCCCTGAAAAACGGCTCACATCATGGCTGAGAATCAAAACGGTTTAAAGCTCTGATAACATCACAAATACGGAGAGCGAGAGAGAGGACCCCCTCCGATTCTCTTTGGTTGGAAACTCAAAGATAAAAGTGATGTGCCGAGGTATTTTGCCCATCATGGCAGCTGTTATGCCAGTCTTATGCACAGCCCTTCAAATAAACTGTTGCCATTTGTTTTTAGAAGATTTATTTTGGCCATTGTCTCCATGTTAACTAATTATTTTACTAATGAAATCTGGTTTTATCTGTAAGGAGTTCGGCTCCCACAGGGTAAATAGTCTGACCTTTTCTTATCAGTAATACAAATAGTCTCAGTCTTCACAGAGTTTACTTTAACGCATCAAAGAAGATGAATGTTTGTCTTTAACTATCCCTGCACTGGTTCGCCTCCGGCTATTCCCTGCTCCTTTTTCTTTATCCTCCATATTTAACGTCTCTCCCCATCGTTATCTTTCTCCTCTCAGCTTTGTGCTTTGATTCATCGCCCATCTTTGTACCTTTCTTCTACTACCGCTGTATGAATTCACATGTTCTCACCGCAGTTCGCATCCTCCCCGGACAGAATGCTAGCCATTCATATTACATCAAGAGACTCTGGAAATCATTTGAAGGGTACATAATGCTGCACAACGCAAATCATCCAGAGAAGTAGCAAGAAACACAGAGACAGATGGACAGAGACGTCAGACTGAGATGAAAAAGATGTCTGTAGATGAAAATTTAAAAACAACTTTCAATAAATCTCATCCAAGTCAAGTCAAAATTTGTTTATACAACAACCTCAACTGACCAAAGTGCTTTACAACAGTCGCAAAATCACAGGTACGTACATGATTAAGCCAAAAATAAAATTTAGTTTGGTAAAAGTGATTAGAAAATTGGCAGAAAATAACAAAACATACTTTATTTCAGCTGCAGCGATTTCCCAAAAACCTGAATCAGTGATAATTGTTGGGTTTCAGACAACACAGCACTGACGTCACCAGATGGAGGGCAGGAAGTAAATGGCCTGTTTGTTTCTGTTGCTCCAGCTTCAAAATGCCTAAAGTCTGAGTCGTGTTCGGTTGTTCCAACCGACCTAATGGAGAAAGATAATCGTTGTTTTCATGTTCTGGTGGTAGTTGGTCACCAGGGAGTTAATTTTATAAAATGTACAGAAAAAGAAGAGAAAAGTAGATCAAAAATCTTAAAAACAGGAGATACGGAAACTAACAATGTTAGTCCATTTTCTAACAGGTAATGATCGCATCGATTAAATTGTATTTTCAGGCATTTTATTGGACAGTTACTGAGAAAGACAAGCATTCATATGCATTATTTTTGCATGTTTGCTCAGTTGAACCGTGTTTTTAATGTGGTTTCTGTAGATTGCTGCGAACGGCTGACCTACACTGTAGAAACACAGTTTGACTCAACATACAGCAGCATGAATTTACAGGAGCTAAATAAATTATTTACAAGTAGATCCAAGAACACAGAAATAACATGGGTTAGCTTGTTGTTAGCATTAGCAATAGCATTGTCATCATGGCACAACTCACCCGGCAGAAACAAGTCGACAGCCATTTGATGCTCCTGAGGATATAAATGTTTGATTCAACCTGAAACTAAATCATGTTTTAGAGCTTTTTATTCTTTGATGCGGATAAATACACAGTTTGTTTCTCCATCATTACAAACTGGAAAACTGTAAGACAAGATTTTAAGTGTTACAGTTAAAACCTCATACAAAATAACAAAATAACCAAATAATGGGATCTTCCTTTAATATTCAGTAAAGTTAGTCATGAAGAAACTACTTTCTTGCTGAAGAAAGGTCTAGTGATTCTTTAAAAATCATCAACATTATGAGGTAAATTATGAGGCGCTGTTTGGAGCAAAAATGATTAAATCAAGATAGTTTGGAAGCCATCAAGTCAACCACAACACACAAAAATGATGGATCAGATATAAATCTTATCCAGTCTGCAAAACAAAACCAAGAAAATCTAATAACTGCCTGCTTAATGGATCAGCTCATTGATGGGGTTTATGATGTATTGGGTAATCATCTCCTCACACCCTGCAGCACCGGGCCGCTTTACAACCCCACAGCGAAGAAACGGACAACCTCAGCTGAGGCTCAGACGAAATGTTTAAAAACTGAACCGGCTTCCCTTCTCTCTCCACCTCAGCGTAATGGAGAAGCCATAAAATGAAATTCCTTTTCTTGAGACCGATTTTGATGCCTCTCCCCTGAGGACTTTATTTAGAAATGGACGAGCTTTACATGCCACATGTTCTCAACTTCTAAACAAAAAAAATGGGTGCAATTAGAAAAGTTGCCAATCTACTGCAAAGTATTTGCTGTGATTGGTATTTATTAATCTCAGGTCGGAGCTGGATTTGATCGAATGGAAATATTTCATACCATTTGTGTTTCTCCTCAAACACAAATGGGTCGACCTTCTAATCACATACAGATCTTTGAAAACTTTTTACACCCAAAACAAACCTCTGCATTAAACAGAATATAAATAAAAGACTTGTAGAACCTGTGGTATTACATTAGTCTACCTTTTTCCACAGACTTTAAACTAAATGTTAATATTTCTGTCATCAGTGACAAAAAGAAAACAGCTTGAAGATCAAAAATAGTTCTTTTATCCATGAAATATTTAAACTGTTTGCTTTCTACTTCCAGTTTTAATCATTTATTTTTCCTTTTTGTATCCAAAGAGAGCAGGAAAAAAAGCTGTCAGGATATTTTGTGCAAACTCTGAATAAATTACTTCGCTTCTTGGGGACATTTTGTACCCATTTTGTCAATCTGTTTATAACTAATGTAGCAGAGGAGGGATAATTCACCCAGCACAAGAATAATAATTTAAGAAAACATTTTTTTCCCCACTAAAATCAGAAACCATTTCAAACAATCTGGTTTGATTTTGAACCAAAGGGGAACAATTTCTGAACCAACTCTTACAAATAATACATGAAGGCAAAAAGGAAGCTGTGCAAGTGTTGACATAGATCTGCAACAAAATCTTAAAAATGTAGGAGGATCAGACAATATGTACATTTAACATTTACATATTGAACAAAATGTTGTTGCAAGGCTTCACTGCCAACTTTACAAAACTCTTTGCTGTGATAAAAAAAAACTGATGTTCAAGATTTAAAATCCTTATAACTGGTTCAATGTGGCTCTGCAGGAGGCTGGATGCTGAATATCAAATATAAACTCTGGATGAAGACGAGACGCTGCGGCTGCTGTGCAACGAACCGATTACAAGGTCAAACCATTGTTCAGAGTGGAAGGAAGTAACTAGCTACATCTAAAAAAATTACTTTTAGCAGCATTTTTACTGCGTTGTACTTTTTACTTTTACCCGAGTCATTTTATTATGAAGTATCGCTAATATTTCCTGAATAAAATCTCTGGATTTTCTACCCACTGAATGAAAATCAAACGTGTTTTAACCGAAAACTTACCAGAATGACTCACATCTGCAGTTTCTGCTTAAGTTTTTTTTTTTTTAATAAACTGATTTGGAAACATTTTATTTTGCCTGGTTTTGTTCATTTATGTTAAATTATTGTCATTTTGGTTTCTAAAATGCCAAAATTTGGACTTAACTTTATATTTTGGTCCATCTGATGATGTAATTTTTAAATGATTGATAATTTAATCAGTTACTCAGTATTTGAGTTGACTTTTTACCAAATACCTTTTTACTCTTGTGTCATTTCTTGACTGGCTACTTTTTACTTTTACATTAGTAAAACTATACTGCTCAAAAAAATAAAGGGAACATTTCACTTTAATTTTGTGTGTGGCTCCAAATCCAGGCCTCCACTGGTTAATAAATTTGATTTCCATTGATGATTTTTGTGTGACTTTGTTGTCAGCACATTCAACTTTATACAGAACAAAGTATTCAATGAGAATATTTCATTCATTCAGATCTAGGATGTGTTATTTGAGTGTTCCCTTTATTTTTTTGAGCAGTGTATATTGAAGTAGTGCTACTTTTACTTAGGCACAACTTTTAGGCACTCTGCATCATTCATAATAAAGTTCTCGACAGCACTTGTGAAAAAGAAAAGCACTGGAGCATTTATTTCGTGAAGCGGCCGATGTCATCACCATGTGCTAGCAGTCTCCTATTGATCGGCGCTGCGGTGAGCCGAGAGGACTGCAGTAACAAAACGGTGAAGAAGGCCAGCTCTTCAGTTTGTATGGAGCTGAAATCCTTCACATCCATCCTGGTCAATGACCGTCACTCTGAGCAGCACATTCACAAAGCCTGTGTCTGTTCAGTCGACACACACAGGAAGTCTTTTGTTCCCTTATGATTCAATTATTTAACTCTGGACAGAAGGCTGGAGGAATTATTGACCATAAAGAATGAGACTGCCTCTACCACTTTAAATCTCCCTAGTCACTAATTTTGTTACATAATGTTTGTCAGATTCTTTGTTGTCATTTCTTTTAGTATTATGAAATTAACTCCTGGTAGCTGCTCACTGAACGGCTCATCACTAAAACACATTAAAGACCTGGTATCGTATCAGACCTCTGGGTCTTCTGGGTCTAATCTGCAGAACCAAACATGGAGAAGCAACATTCAGCTTCTATGCGTCACTAATCTGGAACAAACTTCCAGAAAACTGCAAAACAGTTGAAACACTGAGTTTCACACCTTCATAGGCCTTCAACTGTTATCCACAGTCAGTCGACTTGTTAGAGGGAAAAACCTTAAAACTGAATCTTACCAAAACACTGAGTAAACATGCTAATGTTAGCTTAGCATCAAAACAAAGGACGTAGAGTAGAAAACATAAGAGCAGCATTTAAATTTAGGGTTTGTGTCAAACCAGATATACATTTAGACACAAAATGTTTGATTAGAAACATCTCTTAAAAAATCTGATATTTCTCTATTCCAGTAGAAAAACTGATTTTCACTCCAATATACCAAAAATGTTGTTTTAAAAATGTTAAAATATTAGAAGTGTGGTTCCTGTAAAGGAATTGGTCTTTCATCATTTCAAAAATTAAATCCAGCAGACTAATAAAAGAGCTTGAAGTTATCTGAAGCTGACCTCTTTAAATACATCCTGAGAATAAAACCAAGAAAGAGAATCGCGGTTCCTTTAGTTATTGAACTAATACATTAAAATAATTGTTCAGGATGAAAAAACATGACACTGAACAGCAGTCTTAATCTAAACTCTACGCCGTCTCCTAAAATGTAATTCACTCTCAGTTCATAAGATGTCTTGCTGACAAAATGGGTCATATTAAAATGAGTCCAGCTGGTTGTACTGGGTCCAGTCAGTCGTGGGTAGTAGTTACTTCACATTGCCTCATGACTTTTTGGAGTACCTCATGTTTAAAACATACCATCAGTTATTGATCATTAATTTATCTCCTGATAGAATTTTAAAAAATAGAGAAAAATTTCATATTTCTGAGCCACAAAGCTCAACTTCTCTCCTTTCTCTTCTTAACATTTATATGAAGCCAGAGTGAAGGTGATGTAAGGACACGATTCTTTTGAGCATTTTTCCCCTTCTAGAGGAAGAGCGCTGGTTTGCAACACTTACATATGACTATATGCTGATTTCATCAGCGCCAGCGAGAATTAAAAACCAATAAAACCGTAATCAGAAATGACAGATGATAAAGACTCAGGTCATTTAATAAAGCCATTATCTAATCTTATATACATCTAAACCTAATTAGTAATTAGTTAATCATGGAACAACAGACTCAAACCGTTATGCAAGTTTAGACGTTACCAGATCTTATGTAAAGTAAAATACCTGTGGACTTTATGTAGAATTAGGAGAAAACATGCAGTCTCATTAAAGGAAAAAAATCAAACATGCTGCAGATTCTTCAACAAGCAGAAGGAGAATATGTAGCTAGGTGTGAAATTAAACAATGCAGGTGTGAGATTTATCATATGACCAAGTGTGAAATAAGGATATGAAGGAAAAAAAGCTAAAAACACAAAGTAAAAACACTATAAATAAGAACCTAAATACCAAAAACACAAAGCAACTTGTAGCAATTCGGTGTGGATGCTGTTACTGAGTGAAGAAAACTTAATGTTTAATAGTCAGATGGAGCAGAAAAGGTTTAAAGCCATTTAAAAAGAAAACCAGATTTTAATAATGTTGTTGGTCATTCAGACAGAGAGAAACATAACAGGAAGGCTCCAAACAGTTCTCCATTTTCCACTTTAGGTGACAAAATTAATTTCCTTGGGAATACACAGAGACCTAAAGGCTAATAAATAAAGTTCACATTTTAAAATGTGAGCTTCATTTGTTTTTTAAAATATTTGTAGCTCTTTACTTTGATAAATATTAATTACATAATATCGAAATTAGATATTGTATAATTAAGGACCAGCTGGAAATGCTATTTTTTATGAAGGCAAAAGATCATCATAAAGTTTAACAGACTATATTAAAATCAGTATTAAATTTAGTTTCAAGACGTTTTGCAGAAAAGTAATTTCAGCTCAATAACACATCACACTTATCCAACAGTGCATTACATCTTTACATTAATTCCTTGTCTGAGCATATTAACAGGATTTTATTCTAATAGATGAGAAGTTTGTCAGAATCTGTTGATTTATTCTTTGAATTTATTTAGTTTAGTCACCAAGTCAAACCTCCAGACATTTATTGGCGTTGTAACTTCTGCGCTTGGCGGTTACCATAGCAACCAGTAACCGACGGCTCCTCCCCCTTTTTCTGCTGCTGCTCTGTTTCTTTACAAGTTATATTTTAGACAAATTTAATCAAACACTGTGCTTCTTGAGTAATTTTGCTATGTTTTTATATTATATATATTTTAACTGTTATTAATGTTGTGCATTGTAGCTTTGTTTAATTATACAACTGCTAGCTGCTGCTCTGTAGTTTAAGGTTATTTATTATATTTTATTTAATGTTTGTTAAGTATGTTTTAATTTTTGATACAAAGTAATATTTCAGGTTTCATGTGTTATTTCATTTCCTGTACTAAAAGTACATGTTCATTGTTATTTATGTTAAATACCTGGCTGATGTTAACCACCAACTAGATTTCCTCTTTAGTTGGAGTAAATATGGTGAACATTAATGTGTCTGTTGTGAAGTCGACCTACAGGACCTGAGACAAATGCACGTCGCGACAGTGGAAAGGAAAACCTTACAGCAGAACCAGAACCTGGCTCAGTACCGGCACCAATCTGCTACGACTGACAGACCAGAATACACAAAAAGAAACAGAGCTGATATAGGAGAACTTTCTATGTACAAACACTGAAAATAAAAACCTTAGTCTTGGAGACTAGTCCTGTTGACACATGTCAAACTGGAGGTCCGGGGGCAAAATCTGGCCCGACGTAGCTTTTTAGTTGGCCTTCTACATTTAAATATTATGTTATCAATTAAATCAAAGCAGTTTTTATCCATTTACTAGCAGATTACATCAGCTGCTGTCAAGCTGTAATCCATAATGATACGGCAGGTAATAAAAAGTCACGTATAAGTGCAAATACTCCTAAATTAGTAAAAAAAAACACTGATTTTTATTGCAAAAAAAAAAAATAAATCACAAAATTCTGGGGGGACTGAAAAGATTTTGAGCATTCTCTAATTTTAAGAATGTATTAAAAGTTTAACACTTGGCAGGTTTTATCATTATGTTCTGGCACAACCGGCCCTTTAAGAACATTCAGATTTTTGATAAAATGAAACTTTGACTCTCCTGATTCACAGAGATCTGACACACACTGTCCGCTCGGTGACGGATGTGAGGACTAAACATTTTCTCTGATGTTTAAGGTCTGCTTGCTCAGCACACAATTCCTCCCCCTTATCAACAGATAGGGACTACCTGCAGGACTCCCTTGGTAAAAATTACAAAGTGTGTGTGTGGATCTGTGTGTGTGAACCTCCAGGCTAGACTTCCACAGAGCGATACTGAAGTGTATCAAAGGATTATACAAGAGAAATTCCTCCTGCAGCTGCTTTTGTTAAACAGCAAAAGAGACTCCTGAGAGCAAATTGATTTGACTGCCAAGTAGAACTAATGAGGATTTTGTAGCAGAACAATGTCAGAATCATCCAAAGGCATGTCATAAAGCAAATCCAATCCCAAGTTAAAATGGAAAAAATGTCATTATCTATGCAAAAATTTCCCACCAGATTAAAAATACAACCTTTTGAAAGGCTTTATAAAGCAGAAACATTATATATGTTAAGCTCTTAAAATATTTAAACATTTTTAATAAGTACAGAGAAAGGAGATGTTGGTTGAAAACAAAAAGAAGTCAAAAGTAATTTATTTTCATCTGCATGTTATTGACAAACAGCTATATGCATATTAATTTTATTTTTCTCTTAGATTGTCATTAACCAGAAACCGACCAGGCAGGAAAATTTACTTTGAAACTGAAAGTTAATTACCATTAAAAGCCTTCGATTCCTAAAACACAGTGGGGGGCACATCTAAAAATATTAAAAGTTTCATGGGGTTTTAAAGTTCACAAAAAGCCAGATTACAGTTCTTATTACAGAGTTAGCAAAATATGATTATAGACTTTCAGAAAATTTATATTTTTGTATTGGGAATTGGAGTTATTTTATGTTGCCTATAATAGAAGAGATAAAATGGTATAACTGTAAATATAATATTTAATTGCTGAAATATTAATATGGAGTTTATTTAACATTAATTTTTAAAGTGATCCAGAGTTAGTTGAACATGTTCTGATAAATATGTTGTGATTTTCCTGTTAAGAAAATGCCGTTTGTGATTCGCCAAAACTCATAATTACTTCAAAAATGCACATCTTTTGTGCGTTCTGTACGGCCTAAAGCGTACAGAACGCGCTTTGGGCCGTTCTGTACTGGAATCTACAGAGTAAACACAGGAAGGCCAACTTTACCTACCCAGGTGTTTATCATGTTGCCTCACTGTTGGCTGTAATTAAAAAAACAGGGAGATGAACCTGGATAATTTTTTACATGAAAAAAAGAGAAGAGCGCAGTGCAAGAGCTGGAGGGGAAAACCATTTCCTCAGGACCTAAACATTTCTCTCCAGAAGACATTGAGTCATTTGTACGAGCAAAACTAACCAAAGCTCCAACAGGTGATTGTTAAATTAACGAGCTAAAAATAAATGGCTTGCTGAGAAAGGCAGAGCTGGAAGCTCTTTGAAATGCTAACAGAGCTAATGCTAATGCTACTGAATATGAAACCACCGATCCGACCCAAGACAGAACTCTGAGCAGCTGCTACAGAACAGGACACAGAGCTACAGACGCTGGGAGAAACAAAGACAAGTAGTGCCAACAGAGATATTGCTACTTGAAATGCTAACAGAGCTATGTTGCTGGCTTTGTCCAACTGCACAAATAGTCCAACCTAGTGCAGTTGGACTATTTGATGTAATTTACCCAGAATGCATTGTAGCATGAACATAGTGACTTTCGTGTGACAATATTTCATTAAAATGTATAAAAACTAAACAACCTACAAAATTATTACTGTATTGTTTTTTCATACAAAATATTTTTCAAATAAAGTCGATTGTTACAATTAATCAGGGGTCTTTTAAGGGTAACCTGCATATTTAATTAGGCAGTAATTGTAAATTTCCTAAGCATAAACTAAAACTGTCGAGCTCAGACGGAAAAAGTTTTTTTATTATCCATCACAGATGATTAAGAAACGTTGCTGATTGAAGGGAAGCTTGTGGGTGGTATATGCAACTTTGTTTTACGAATTAGCTGTGCTCTTTCAGAACCAATTTGCCAACAGTAGTGAACATTCATCTGTTCTCCCACCTTAGGTGTTAGTTTTTGGGTTGAAGGCTTTACTTACATGACTGTAAAATTGATGAATATATTCCTCCACAGCAAGAACACCCTGTTAGGATTTTAGTTTTATGTTGATTCATGAGGTTATTTAAAGCTTAAATATGATCTTGAAATGCAAATATTATGCAGGATCAGTGGGAGAGAAACCATTCCTCTTCAGGGAAATGTTTTCTAAAAAGCAATATTTCGAAACAGCTTGTTGTTTCTTAAGTTTCCAATTTTGCACGAAATGTTTTTAGCCAAGACATACCTTCCAACATTTCAGGGAGTCTTCACACACCATGAAGAGTTTCACAGTTTGCCACATTTCAGCTACAAACATCACTGTTTTGATGGGATATTATGGTGTAGACCACGTGTGTCAAACTCGAGGTCCGGGGGCCAAATACGGCCCACCATAGCTTTTAGGATCAACACGACAACAGTATGCTTAAATATCATTTTATCAATCAAATCAAAGGAGTTTTTAATCCATTTACTGCCAAGTTACATCTGTCACTCCTGTTTCTTGCCAATTATTGTGGAAAATCACAGAAAATCAACAAATCTCTGCACTTTCAATATTATTTAATTTTAAGTATTTATACATTAGTCAAATATGAGTTTCACTTCATCACAAATCTGAATGTTCTTAAAGGGCCGTTTGTGACAAAATATATTGATAAAACTAATTTAACTGATAAAATATTAATAAATGGCTGTTCCTCCAGGATTTTATGATTGTTTTGTGATAAATTCATATATTTTGTGATGCCAATTTAGAAATATTCACAAGGACTTTTTATATTTGCACTAATGTATAATGTTAAATGTACATTTTTATTACTCATCGTATCGATCACAACTTGACATCAAGTAAGGCTGAGGCAGCAACCCAATGTTTCTGACCAATTTTGAGAAAAATTTGCAGTAAAATCAGAAAAAATGTGGGGATCTGTTGATTTTGAGAATTTGTGAAAAACTGGAGGAAATTATTGATGCAACTTGGAGCCTTGAGGGCCACATAAAAAACTACAGGGGGACAGATTTGGCCCCCGGGCCTCGAGTTTGACCCCTGTAGCCTGATGAGTGTCATCACCAAAATCACACACATCAAATATGTTGGTCAATGTTTCATTTATTTTGGTTCAAAAGCAACTTTACAGGAACTCAGTGTTTCAGCTGTTCTGCAGTTTTCTGGAAGTTTGTTACTCTTGCCTAATTGTGCAGAGGACTAATCACAAAGAAACTATTACAGCAGCATAGTTGAGCTTTTAAAACTACTTTAATTCTTTTTAACTAAAATGGAAGTGATTAGTACTGACTAAAGTACAGATATTCACTTTCACAGAGTATAAAATCCAATATTCACAGCTTCTTTTCCTACTGATAACCAATTTTACCATTTTTAATATACAAATAAAAATACTAAGCTTTACTATGGCTAGTTCTTAAGGGCAAAAGAAAATATCAAAACAGATCATTTGAGGTAAATATTGATGTGGTTAATCCGGATGTGCAGCAACTCTGCTGAAAATTATTGTGTTTTATTAATTAATCTTTTTTAAATATTCATCCTGCTTCAGTCATGAATTTTCACAATGCCAAATATGATGCTGCATTATGAAACCTTTAGAAATAAATAAAAATTGGGCTCAGGAACATAAAACTTGGTCGTTCCTTCCATCAGCAGTGCCACCATAATTGATGTGGATCAATAAAGGTGAAAGGTCAACAGGAGCGACCTACAGAGTGAACTCTCCTGTTGAATTCATTCCCACCTTTCCAGTGGGGGAGAAGGCAGGTTGAACTGTTAATTGGGATTTCCACAGAGTCCAATTAGCAGGTGAAAATCTTCTCAATGCGAGAAAGATTAATCACTTACCAGAAAAGGTCACCCCGCCATATTTTATGCACAGAAATTATGGAAAGTTTTGATTTTAAGTCACAGGTTTCACATTCACAAACATGGCTCGTCTACTCTCACTTGGATTTTTATAAACGTTTTACAAAAAAACAAAAATAAATCAGTAATTGTTTTTTTATCAGAATTAACACCATGGCAACCAACGAGCAGGGGGTTTGAAACGACAGGAAGTATCCGTGAAGGTGAAAATCACGATGGGTAATATGGGGCAAAGATGGCAGGAAGGGGCAAGCGAGATTCATTATCGTGCAGCACCTCAAACGCCGGATCTCCGAGGTGTTGACGATGATCCGCAGTGAAAGGTGGAGAGGAGAAAAAAAAAGGAGGCTTGTTAAAATGAGGCTGAACAGACAACGAAGACGGTCAATACGTGAGGAAAAAAGTCTAAATGGAATGAAAAGATTGATTTTCTAAGGCTATTTTCTCCTGTTTCTATTAACAAGTAATTTTTAGGTCTTTTGATGCCAAAATTTGATTTATAAACTAGTCACAGTGCAACTTTTGGCTCTCATTAAGATTACAAAATAAAATCCAATTCATAACCAAAGACAATCTGTACTAAACCAGCCTTTTAAATATTTTGCACAAGAAGTTTTCTGCATTTCTCCACCAGCTTTGCATATTTAGATTCAACTTCAGCCGTTTGGTTTATGGAGAGTGTCTAAATGTGCTTGGATTTACCTCATATTTAATCTCATTAGGTTAAAATTTCCCTACAAATATTTCTAAATTAGCATCACAAAATATGTGACTGTGATTACAAAAGGAAAAAAGAATCCTTTATTATTTATTAACATTTTAACAGTTACATGAGTTTTATCAATACATTCTGGCACAACCATCCCTTTAAGAACTTTCAGATTTTTGATAAAATGAGTTTGACGCCTGTGCTGAAAGTGCGGATTTTAAGTTTTCCAATGACGTCAAAGATGGAAATGAAAAAGGATTTGTACTACCACGTGTTTTCTGCATTATTAACATTTTAGGAATATTTGTAATTTAGAAGGACAATAAAATAAAAACAGACTTTAGTAGCTTTGGCAGAAACAAAAATCTTCTTCGACAATAAACTAGTAAAGTCGTAAAAAAACAAAGAGCAGTTCTCACCAACTGAGACTCGTTCACAGCTTTGAGTCGTTCAAAAAGAGTCGAAACGTTCAGGAACCACATCAAAACTCTGAACAGGTATAACATAGCTTCTTCTGATCATATAAATATTCCTGGAGTTATTTTCTTTCCAACGGTATCTTAGGTTTTTCTTTTTAATGACCCGTTTTAAGCCGTTTATCCAGTATTAGCCGGTAAGCTAGTTCTAGCGTCGAACCTAGAGCTGCCGTCCGCAGCCGCCAGGGGGCGCCTGCGGACCGCAGTTAGAGAAAGACTGGTTTAAATGGTTTTCTATGGACCAAGGAAGTATGTCTATGCTTTTGAGTTTAGATAAGTAAGAAATTCTCTAAAGAATTTTCTGATTGAAAAGACTGGATACTGACTGACCACAAAACATAAAACACTTAGTTTTTTTATGTTGGTAAGAAAAAAGGTCATTTTTTTACAGTGCATGTAAACGTGTGGCTTCAAATAGATAAAAGGCTTGTCATGTATTTTTTTATATTTAAAAAACTGTTTATAAAAAATGTGAAATTGTCTTTGAAGATTCAGTCAGTACCAATTTCCATGCATAGGTGAGTAAGTGCAGCACACAAAAAAAGAAAAGGAAATTATCTGAAAATGAGTTTGCAGGGTTAGTTGCTCAAACACTGGAACAATAAAGCTGTCAAAGTACAAATGTGAGTGTGTGTAGGCAAGCCAACAAGTGACACAGATTGCTGCACAAAGCCAATTATATGCTGACATCAACAAAATAGTTTCTGCACTGCCGTATATTCAGTCCCCAAAGAAAAACAGTCAGAGCAGAAAATCTGGATATGGATGTGTGACAGAACTACAGGGTTATGAGTATAAATATTTTAGAAATAGACATCGAACTCACAGGTGATATAATACGTCACCTGGCCTGGCTGCTACTTAAAGTCACAAAAACACATCACATATGCAACTTTTTTAAAGAAATGCACTTTTAGGAGCATTTTCTCCACGCTCGACTTTTTACTCTTACTTGAGTAAAATTTATGGATTTTCTACCCACTGAATGAAAAACAATTTAATCAAAAATTCACCAAATACAGCAAGTAATAAAAAGTCACATTTAACATAATATTAGTAAAATTGCTTACAAATATTTCTAAATTAGCATAACAAAGTATGTGATTTTAAAACAATCACAAAATCCTGGATGAATAGATGTTTATTGGTATTTAACAGTTTAATGGGTTTTATCAACAACCGGCCCTTTAAGAGGCATCCATCATCCTCGACACTCATTTGTATTTTAAGGCAGCTGCAGAGTGATTATTAATTAATATTCAGCTACCATCATCATCATAACAGGCAGATGATTTGACTGCATGTTCATCAGGCAGACAGGTAAGTTTTTCCGTATTTGTGGTGCAACTTTTTTAAAGCTTTCCCTTTTTAGATAGATTGGAAAAGATCTGCAGTTCATAGAAGACGTTACAAATCACAAGTAGGTGAAAGAGAGCAGCACGCCTTGAAGGACATGAACCCATGAACTCTGCAGTCACCCCTGCCACCGGGAAGCGGCTCGTCCTTGGAAAAAAGAAAACACTCTGGCTAGCTGGCCACTCATCTTTCTGTCTATTACTTTATATTTATCCATCTATCCTCCTCTATCGTCTCTAATGGGATATCTGTCCCTTTCTGTCCTTCCCTCCATCCATCTCTCTCTTCTCTTTGCTCTGTCTGTTTCTATTAACAAGCTATGAAATTTCTGCACAAACTGACCTTCAGAAACTTTGTTAATCACGGATCCCTCTGAGAACAAATACATCAGCAGGCCGTAAAAAGGGACTTGACCTCCTAGAGAGGGGCTGGCTTTTCGCAGCACTTAAACGCTTCAGATCAAAAAACTTAAAACGGTTTAACTTTTGTCTAAACTTAAACTATAAACTAGACGTTTTAACGTTAAAACAGACGTTTTCATTGGACAAACAAAAAAAAGGATTTCACAACACAGAAAAGACTCAACAGCTCGTCTATATCTTAATGGTAGTTTTAAGAAAGGAGTGGCATTTAAATTAAGCATCAAAAATCAAAGGTGAGATGAGTCGCCATAGAAACCAGCCATCATGTCGGCACAACGAGACTCAATCATAAAAGGACAACGATCCGAAAGCTGAACACCGGAAACTCATTTTGTTCACAACCTGACATTTTCCACCACATTCAGAAATGAAGAAACCTTTAAACAATTTAAGAAAAAAGATCCGTTTACTCGATTTTAACACTTAGGATTAGTTCTTCTTAAATCATGATTTCATCTTTGGAAAACCAAACTACTAAAGCAAATTACATCCAGAATAACTGAAGTATCGGAGAAATTCAACAAAATTAAAAGCCAAACATCATAAGCGGCGTTTTGGGGGAAGGGTAGTTTTACAGAAAATTTATGGATTCATCGTGTTTAGATTAATTTTTATGAACTGTGATGTGATGGAGCCAGCTGCAGGTTTAACTGTTGACCACACAGTTTAACTGTTTCCATCACAGTTTGGTGAAACATTTAAGGAAAAAGTAACAATCCCAGAAATTACTGAAGAGTAAAATTATTTCTAACTTATCAAATTATCATTTAATATTTAAAAATTAAATCATCAGATGGACCAAAATATAAGGTTAAGTGGAAATGTTGGTATTATAATTTATATAACGAAAAATAAAATCAGGCAAAGAAAATTTTTCCAAATCAGTTTCTTTCAATATTTTTTTTTTATGAAACTAAAAAAACTTCAGATTTTTGGTTAAAACATGTTTGTTTCAGTCAGTGGGTGGAAAATGCTGGAATTTTACTGGAGTAAGAGAAGAAACACTTCAAAATGCAATTACTCTAAAGTAAAAAGTACAGTGTAGTAAAAATACTCCACAAAGTAAATTTATTTTTTTTAAAACTTACTGAAGTTGTAACTGACTAAATGTAACTTATTTACTGTCCAACTCTGAAAACATCCCGACAAGTTTTAATGAAAAAAACATGATTGTTCCAAAATTATCAATATAAGATATGAGGCGAATTTATGTTCATAATTTTAATTTATGAATATAAATTAAAATTATGTTAATTTCCAGGTTCGCTGCTGTAACCTGGTGAGCTACAGAATAAGATCCCTCAGCCTAAACAGATGAAATGTGTTGTGATGTTGAAACGTTCCCACATCTCGTCCAGGCGGAGTTAAAGTGAGAGAATGGAGGGAGAAGTGAGGAAAAGGTGGAGTCTCCATGCTGGTCAATGCACTTTACTGTCAATTAAAAGGCAGCACCATGACAGGAACGTCGCCATAAAGCCACAGATCTGTGACCAGTGACTAATTGCAAGGACAGACTAATGTCTCGCCTTGTTCCAGCTCATCTTTAAGCACCTCTTTTCTTTCAACTTCCTCCGATTCTTCCTTCGCCACAGCCTCATTTTCTCATCATTGCATGTCATTAGTCTTGATTTCTTCCCTTTTACACTTTTTAACCTCTTTGAGCAGTAATTTCTCGCCAACCCAAAGGTCAGAGATGTGAAAGATAAAGACAGGAATGTGGCCTTCACATGAGTCATGGTAATGGCTGTCCCTCCTCTTGACCCATCACCTCACCTTTCAGGTGTAAAGAGAGGAATCGAATGCCAGCTCTAATTTCCTCTCAGTCTATTAGCTTCCCTTCAGTGACTCCAAGAGGGTCAGTGTCTGAAATTATGTGATTTAGAGCCAATATAATTTGAAACCAAGTTTTATATTTCTATTGGGAAGAAAATAAGATGAGGTTCCTCTAGACTTTTTAGTTGTCCGTCATTTTGACAGAAAAATATTCCGTCATGTTTATCCGCCAATAAAAATAGGACTATTCTGTTTATGATGAACATATCTGACTTTTTTTCTGCCATTGACAGAACAATGAAATAAAACTCAAGTTAAAAACCTCTCCTCGTCCTCCTGGTTCACATCTGGAGGAGAAATCTGCGCTAAACCTTAGACCAGACCGAGACGTTCAGCCTGAGCTCCACCCGACCCGATTACCTTCAGAGAGCCGAGTCTGAAGTAAACCCGACTTTATTTTAATTAAGATTTTACCGCTTTTGTGTCTGGATCAGATTTAATTTAGCATCTTCAGCTCCATTTGGGTTTTATTGTAACGCAGGATGAGTCGAGTGCAAATCTTCTGGGATGATTGACTGACAGGATCTGTCTCTGCAGCTCGAGCAGCATAAGGTGGAGCTGGCTGCGCATTCAGATCTGCATTTGTTCTGTATGCATCTCATCATTATCAATCTAGACCAAAGCAGCTGATCAAATGACAGGCAGTAAGATTATTGCTAATGAGAGCAAAATCATTTATCATATCCGGAAAATAAGCATTTTGTCCATATTTTTGTGAAAAATGTTTGCCCTCTGCCCAGTTTCATCTTTTTTTCATGTTTGTCACAATTCAGTATTTCATATCAAACCAATTTAAATAAAACTCAAAAATGCTGTTTTTAAATAAGGCAGTGTGTGGAAAAGTGATTGCCTCCTGAACCTGATCATTTCTGCAGCTTTGTGGAAATTCAGCCACGTTGGAGCGTTTCTGAGCAAGAACAGCTGCCATGTGTTGGACCTGCTGGTGGGTTTGGGGGGAAAACTCACAAATGTCACATTTACTGCATTTTGCCAGTAAACAGATTATAATCGTAATTTCCCATCATTATTTATAAATTTAAAATAAAGTTGAGCTAATCGGTGAAATATTGTCAAATGCGTCTTGCTTGGATCCGTTTCTATGCGTATTTCTGAGATGAGGGTGAAATAAAACGGCACACGGTGAAAATTTGGCCAAACTGCCTTCAATATGCGAGCCACTTATTTCACACAACATGCCACAAATACAAGCCAAGAGCCTCATCAAAACGAATCGTCTCTTTCTTTAGCTACACGTGTGACCTTTTCCACTGGCTGGAATCTGCAGATTATTCTTAATTTTGAAGCTTAATACTTTTTCTTTTCTCCTATAAAAAAGACGAGGCTGCAGTCACTTCCCCAGCAACAGAACCATACATCATATTTTGGTGTATGGATTTCTAATATCTCGGTACAGCAGTCAAGATGATGTACCAGATATGGACTCTGAGCACAAATCAACTGGATTCTTCAAGGATATTCAATATGGCTGCCACAAGACGTTTGAGCAGATTATTAAAACAGATAGCCTCCATATACTTTAAAATTTGTGAACTTTTAAGAAATTACTGGTTGGATTATTCAGGTGTTACTTTTCTAACAAAGGGATCAAAAAAATCTGACTACTTTTAACTCATCAACTTTTTGTTTCCAAGTTTTACTCTGTAAACATCAAAGTAATATTCATCATAAATTTAAAAAGTTATTCTCTACTTTTTAATGTCTTCCACTACTAAACATCTACAAAAAGAGACAAAACCTCTTGCAACACAAGTAAAAATGCACCTTTTATCATTAAAATAGTAAAACCGATTAATGAGTACGGAAGAGGATTAGGGTCACAGGAAAAAATAATTATGACTTTAATCTCAGAGATTGAAGTTAGAGGTTTTTTTTAAATGGCCCTAATCCTCTTCTGTAAATGAGTTATTTTCAGTCTCTAATATGACTTCTTGGTATTTGGAAAAACAAAACCTGTCCAAGAAAATATCAAACATTTGTTCTAGAGGAAATGCTTTTGTAAACCACTTAAATTTTATAATCTGCCAACAATAAAACCGAAACAAAAGGACTGAAAATCCATATATTTTAGTTTTTATCACAACTTTATCTGGAATTTTAACAACCTCCCAAAAGTACCTGAGTTAAGTTTTAACAACCTAACAAAGGTGCACAGACCAGCAGAATATCCTGGGTAAAGCGAATAACAGTTAATGGGGGTGTAATGGTGAGCTAAGGGCAATTAACCCCAAGTGTAATGTTTTTTGTTTATGGCCAATAAAAGGTCCAAACATGGCCGTTTTTTCCAAGCCGAGGGAGAAAGACTCGGTGAGGCAGATCGGGCGTTGAGCCCAGAGCGTCGCTGGTCAGCAGGGAGCATAAAGTCACCTTCTGGAGTCGACGCACAAAATGCAGCTTGTGTTGATAGATGCATGATGATGCCCTCTGCACTTCAGGAGACACAATCTCACTAATTTATGTTGGTTTTATGAGAGAAAACGCGTGAATAAATGTTGGTTTTCGTAGCTTGGTCTGGACGAACTCAGTGGAATAATATTAGCAATCTGAAAATGTAAATATTAGGCATACAGAAGCAAAGCTGTGATATTGCAAATGAGCATTTAGATAATTAAATTGCCCCCAAAATAACATTTTAATATAAATATTAGCCTCCTAACTCACCGTTTTCTCTTTTCATCCCTGCTGTTTGGTGAATGTGACTAGCCACGATAAAACCATGACGTCCACTTTAGTCTTTTGAGTTATTTACAGACTATTGAAGTGTGAATTTTAAGTTTTCCAATAATATCAACAAATGTTTTGTGCATTAATACCATTTTAGAGCCATTTGTAATTTAGAAGCATAACAAAAGAAAAATAGACTTGAGTTACTTTGGCAGAAACAAAATAAAAAAGAAATCATGTTTAAATTAAAAAGATGAAATTCAGAGGAGGGGCTGCGTCTTGGAGGCGGGGCTAAGTCCACCCAGGCAACCAGCTGAATGGTTGCCATGGAGATTAAAGGATTGCTCATGAATGAATGAAAGAATCAAGGCAACTCCAGGTTTGTTTTTGAAGAGGTTTAACATTATGTAGAGCTAAAAAGAGTTGTTTACATGATACTGCCCCTTTAAATACATTTTAAATACTAAAAATAAGTCCAGAGCATTTTTGACAGAAACTGTGCATCACTGTTCTGCTTGATTAAAGATAAAAAAAATCTGAAACTATATTTTCACTCACACTTCAAACTTTCCACTTCTGCCACGTCGCTACCAGAACTGGGTTTGTGACTTACTTGACAATGTGTCTTCGTGGCTCCTATTGTCTGCTGAAGTCGCAGCACAGCGGGAGGATTCTGGGGGAGGCAGCACAAAATGGAGGACAATTTCAGAGTCCTTTCAATCTCTGGTGCTTTTGCTCTCAGTGAGCAGCAACCAGCATGGGGAAAGGTGGAGGAGGAGGAGGAGCCAAGCAACTGCCACAGCAGGATGCTCTTAGTATGGATGAAGAGGAAAAGTTAGATGCAGGAGAAAATAGCAGCTATGGAGAAAAAGTTCCTCCTGATGACTTTCTATAACATGAGCATGAAGGATGTTGGGGGGAGCGAGTGTCCTTGGCAAACCCAAAGCATTTAGCTCACCTGTCATCCCTCGACTCAGTTACTTTCAGTCTAAATAGCTACTTCAGCAGCTAATACATTGCCCTGGGGTGTCTGTTTGCTGCTGAGCACAATACTGTGTTTGCTTTTAAAAGGCGAGAGCGCTGGCACATTAAAAATAACAGCCACTCTTTTTCTAGTGCATAATTGCTGTCCAAGGGGAGGGAAAGCAAAGAGAAAAAGGAGTAAAGAATAAAAACAAAGAGTGTGAGGCAAGATATCATTAAGTGATAGATGCACTGAGAGGATGCGGTGAAGGAGTGGACCAAAGTCACTCTCCAAACTCCCATGGGGCGCTTGTGTTTGTAGGAACACCATTAGCAGCGATTAAAAAGCCATCGCACTAACAGCTTGTGGACTGAATAATCACAGCGTCCCGTTTCATGGATCCTGTCCTCCCATTTCCTGATGAGCGAGGGGAGTTGTTTGCTCTCACCTTGCGCTCCCATAAGGTCCTTGTAATTGCCGTTTCTGTGCACTTGGGAGACCTCATCATGGAGCCGGCGCTCGTTAAAGCCAGCAAGACTGGAGCGGCGTCAAACCCGTTTTCATCCTGGGCCACATTCAGATCGCCAATGCGTCAGAACGCGTCGATAAACCCGATGACATTTACAACCGTCTCTGCATTTGATAAGTTCTTAAAATTAAATCATATCTTAGTTTTTCCACATCAATCCCTCCAGGATTTTGTTTCTTTTTTTTAGTAATTTTTTTGCAACAAATTGTTAATTTAGAAATATTTGCAAGGAAGTTTGCAAAATCTGCACTTATGAATGTAAATGTGACTTAATTACAGACCAGAAGTGTGGAGTAACTTATACTGCCACCTACAGATGGGAGTTGTCATCGCTTCAAACCCATGTTCATTATTTAACATATTTTGGTCACAGTTTTGGTTAAATCGAGTTAACTGATTAAGATTTAACTGCTTTTGTTTTGCATCATTCCACTCATAGAAATGCCTTTTTCAGTAAATGTTTGATTACACAAGTCATTTATCTCAGCATCCCTGCAAAATGATGCTCTAATAAACACTAATTTACCGTTTTAAACAATTAGAGCTGCTGTATGTCTCACATTTCTATCTAAACCTCTTATCCAATTTGTATTTGCTGCGCTGGAAAATGGGAGTTGCATAAAATGTTTTGAAGCAGGATTTATTAACAAAAACAGAAACAGTTTTTAGATTCAGTGGAAAATATTAACTATGATTCACATGGATGATGGAGTCAACAGTTATTCCACTTTATGTTCTGCTCTTTTTTACTTTTGAGGCAGAATTAAGCAAATATAGCTTTGGGACTTTAAACATGGAACCTGGTTTGTCTCTAGCAGCAAAATTAAGATTTTTTCTCCAGCTAAGAGATATTAGCAATGATGTAGTTGCTTTTGAACACAAGACCCAGTTTCTCTGCGTCAGAGAAACTTTATAGAAGAAAAACAAAAACACAGTAAATATTTGGACCAAATTTCAGGTTTAACGTAGCATTTCATGTAATGCAGCTGCTGTTCGATTGTGGCAATCTGCAGATGTTGACATCAAAGCAGCTCGAGTTCAATGCAGCAAAAGCTAATGGAGCGAAAGGAAAGTTACCATCTTTCATCCTCATCAAAGCATGGCCAGCTGCAGATGTTTCTCATATGTTGGGTGTTATTTATGTTTTCTACTTTCACAACAACAAAAAATAAAACTTTAAAAAGTTAAAATGTGTCTGGAGAAAAACAAGTCAGAAGATTCAAATGTATTCACACCAGTCGCGCCCTTCAGGTTTTCCTTTATATAAAAAATATAAATTTTAGTTATTGGATTTTTTTAATCATTATTTACTATTAAAATTGGGGAGAAATGTTTTTATTTTGTGTCAAAACATCCTGTACGTAGCCCACATCTTATCGTTTAGTTTAGTTATTTATTTGGCGGCTTGGCGCTCGTTCTGTAAGCTAAATGTGAACATGCAGCTAAAAATGATCAGACTTTTAAACCCAACTGACCGTGTGCGGTTCTGGTGGGACCGGCGGTTTATGAGACGTTTATGGTTTTGTAAACGGAAAAGCAGACGGATCCTCCAGTTGTGAAAAGATTGATTTCCTCCACCTCTTCCCTGAACTGATGAAATGCAGCAAAAACAATCAATCAGAGCCAGGAGGAGGGGCTTAGCGCTGTCAATCATCCTCATATACTTGTTGCTAAATGTTCTAAGAGTGAAGAAACTATTTATCGTTACAGGAAAACCATTTATCTGCCATCATCAGTGGCAATGCTAACTAGCCTTAGCATTAATTACAAACTGTGGTAAACAGAAGGGTGATTGACAGCGCTAAGCCCCGCCTCCTGGCTCCGATTGGTTGTTTCTAGTTGGCACTGGGAGCTCACGTTTTTCACAGATTATGCATCTCAGTTTCAACAAATATGTAAAAGAAAATTTAATACAGTGTATTCCCAGTTAAATGTTGTGCTTTTTTGTAATTGGAACAAAATAGATAAAAATAAGAATTTCATGAAAACTTATAACCCAACCATTTACAAAAGGATAAAATACACGAAATGAAGAAACAAAGATCCATTTGAGAGCCAAGCTAAGAGCTCATTTCCAGACGTCCCATCCTTAATGTCTGCAGCTGAAATGATTCAAATGACCAGAAAAACAAACATCCGACTTGAGATGATTTGTGAGTTTGTGTACTTTCACATTCACAGCTTACAGTATTTCTTCCATTACCGTAAATGGATTTGGTGTCAAAATCTTTTTTAAAATAAAAGTTGAGTTGTTGCATTCAGGCAGAATAAAGAGCTAGACGAGGACATTTAGGATAAAACATTCATTTCCACTCAGAGGCATTAAAACCAAGGTGAGCGTTTCGTATTTTCTTCAAAGTGAATGAACTCAAAGGAGTTTGTCTTCATTTCCATTGCAAGTTGTAAAGCAAACACCAAGTGGGACAAAATACCGAAAGATTAATTGATTTCTGTTTTGTTTCTCACTGAAGCCAAAGTTTATCACTTTAAAAGTCTGTAAAAAAGGAGAGTTCCTGACACCAAATGTGTTTTTCTGTTCTCCAACCAAAAGATGAAGGCTAAACGCGTTTTATCCAAATAACGTTTTTCTTTTGGACAAATCAATTTGTTCAGATGTTCAAATCAAGTTATCCCAACATCTGTATAACTTAAACTGCTGGTTTCGGCTTCGACAGCAGCATTTCTGTCTGTTTTTAGTTTCCAGGTATTTTTATTTTTGGTACATGGAGAAAAAAAAATCATTTTCTCTATTCTAGGGAGTTCATTAAACGTGTTTTATGTAGAGTTTTGGTAATCCTGACATGGTGATGTTTTCCTTTCAATTTGGAATTATTTTTTTTTGTTTTACATGTAAAAAAAGTTTCCTGTTTGCAGATTCAGGCAAACAGGAAACTCACAACAAGGCAAACAGGAATTACATTTTACAGTAGCGGTTGTGTACTGTACCCAGCAGATCTGCATTGTTTTATTCATGAGGCAATAAAGATAAATCATGTCTACCTTATAAAATATTAGGTCTGTTCCAAATAAATCCTTCCACATCTTCAGAAAAGAACAAAGCTGAAATAAAATAAAAACCAACTGAAATAAAATCCAGACTGTATAATGAGGCGTCGTCCTCATCCTCCCGTGTTTTGTTGCGTTCGCGCCGCGCTGTCAGATTCCTGCGGTATTGATCTGCAGCGCCGCTCCACACACTCACCGTAATTGAGCCCATTTTGATGGCAGTAAGTTTAATGAGGTTGGCCGTGTCTATAGATTCCCTTCAGTTGATGAAAGGATGGATAAAAAGGGCTGGGAGAGTTCGAACAAGAAACTAAACAATTCCCACATGAAGCCGGTCCAGCAGCGTCCCTGATCTATAAAAACCTTTTCCAGAATCATTTCTCTACGAAACGTCTACCGATTTCTGCCACTGCAAGAATGAAGCAGAAAATGTTTGATACGTCTAATCAAGTACTGAGAAACTGATCAAATTATCAATTGGTATTTAAAAATTACATCAGATGGACTAAAATATAAAGTGGAAGTTTTGGTGTTTTAAATGGTAACAAAAATTTAAATGTTTCCAAATCAGTTTCTTACAATAAAAAACTAAAACTGCAGGTGTGTCTGAGTCTGGTGAGTTTCTGGTTAAAACATGTTTGATTTTCTTTCAGTGGGAAGAAAATTAAGACATTTTACTCATTTAAGAGTAGAAATACTTCAGAATAAAATTACTCAAGTAAAAATAGAAAGTACAGCGTAGTAAAAATAATCAACTGAAACTAGTTACCACCCTGCTGCCTACATCTCCTGCTTTTACTTTTCCAACAGTGGCAGGAAACTGACATCTACCATTTATTGATCAGGACATGACAAAAGCAGAATTTAGTTTGTTTTTTACAAAATACAAACAAAAAGCAACATTCATCCATCATCAAAAGCAGCAGCTTAACTAGAAGTCAACAAACTGAAGGCATAAATTTAGGAATGCTGACAAAAACTAATAAAACTAAAAACACTGGAATGACAAACTTTAAATAAAAAGTATTCATGACTAAATGAGGCATAAGAAAAAGTATCACTAAATCATTTGAGCAGGAAAAATCTGACTTAATTCAATAGTTATACGACTAATAGAGGTTATGGGTAACTGGTTCTCACATCCAACCCAAAGTTTCTGGTCATTTTATTATTTATGCATTAATGCTGCTTCGTATGCTGCGTTTGTTTCCAGGGACGACAGATGGAAATCATCATCTCACTAAAAGCAGCGCATTTCAAACACTATTGTACATTCATTAATACCCATTATCCCATTCAAATAAAGTGAATTTAACTGATAGTTTTACAGTGCTCCTCTGTCGACCTTGAGACTGCAGCAGAGCACCTGCTCTGCTTATTTTCAGAGCAGGTGAAACACTTCAGTCCTGAAACTCTGCAGACTGATTGATTGGAGGGAAAATGGGCAATTTAAAAATCCAGCACATTTCTGTGCCGTTTGACTGAAGCATGGATTGTAAAATAAAAGTAGAGTTTTGGCTTGGCTCCACTTTCATTAAAGGTAAAAACACAAATGTACTTTGAATACACTTTCAGTTTCAATCATGTCTTTTAGGTCTGACCTAAAGAGGAGCGACATTGAGCAAAGATGAAGTTCATCCGTCAGAAACACTTAAAGATCTAAAGTTGAATCTTTTATTTCAGAGAACAAAATGAGATTTATAGGATTAGAAAATATCTACAAATAAAAGCATCAATAGATTCAAATGTTATATTCATCAAAATGTCAAATGACCAAGACAAACAGCACTAACTAATCTACAAATTAGTCCCAGTGTGAATTTTATGACTCAAACATATTAAAATCAAATCCTCACCAGGTTTCATCAGTCCCAGGGTTTCTGCCGGTTCCCAGCTGTGGTTTAGTTATGATTTTAGTTTATAAAGGAAAGGAAAAGCACTGAAGGGAAATTATAAATTACTTCTGGAACATCATGTCCAGGGAGGAAACGGTAAAACTTGCTAACAAAAATGCATTTGACGCCCCGGTCAGAGACTAATAAGGATCTGAAAAGTCGTTTATTAGATCTACAGTCGCATAATATCTTAAAGTGCTTGATAAGTTAAAGTATATTAAAGTTCACAGCTATAGAGGGAAAAACCAGTTTAATTTTTCTAAATTGGAAAGAAAACTGTTCTTTTCCCCTGACAGAGATCAGCATAATGCTAAAAAAAGAAAGTTTTTACCCATCATACAAAGAATAGACGTTATGATGACTGAAATAACGCAAATAAAGTATTTTAATTTTTGTAGGAAAGAGACAAAATTCATGTAATACAAGGTTTGTTACTGGATTTCTCAATTCTTGGCTGAATGATGATTTTGTATTTTTTAACTGCCTTTTTCCTGAAATGTGCAACAGATAAAATTGATTATTTTCTCTATTGAAAGAAAGAAAAATATTTTGAGTCACTTTCTTTCAAAACACTTGCCATGTTTAGCCAAATGTAATAAATAAAATAGAAACTGATAATAAAAACTTTACAAGGAACACTTTGTCATGTTTAACCACCTGTGCTATTTGAGCCACGTTTGTATCATTTTGGGGGCCACAAATGGTCCCCGAGCCGCACTTTGGACACCCCTGCAAAGGGGATGCACAACTGGATTTGAGGAATTGGGAGGTTAAATCAACCTGCAGACATAAGATCCACAAACCAGCAGCAACGCTCAGGTTGTGTCAAAGCAACGTCTGCATGAAAGGCGAGGTTCCCAGCAGATGTTTCCTAAACCCACCAGACGGTACTGGTCCACAGCGGCCGGCCTTCTCTCCCCACCGTCACCATGTCGCCTCCGTTTCCTCCCTGAACCAGAAACGCTGCCCTCAGAGCAGGACGGTCTGACTGAACCGTCACGTAAATCCTCCTTCCTGCTCATTTTTCTGCCTTTAGCAGTAACAAGTTGCTGCCAAACACATCCGAGCCACTAAGAGGTGAATTGATTAGGTGTTGGACTTTAGTGGCAGCATGTCTGGGTGGTTGATGTTTGTGCATGTTGTGGCCGACTTCTACAGGCAACATGTGTAAGAAAAAGAAAAACAGATAAAGAATTATAGCTAGCATACGCAAAACTAATTAAATAAAGAGATTGTAGCCAAAAAACAACAACAACAGATTAAAGCCAACTTATGCAAAAGAAGCAAACCAAACCAAACCAAACCCACACAGCTGAGCTTTTGATTCCCAACATCCTGGATTTTGTAAGTTTTGAAGCTGCAGCTTATTTACAGGATGCAAACATTACAGTCCTCTGGTTTCTGGTTCTGAAGTCAGATCAGCACGTCGGCATAAACACAAACTTCCACTGCAATAAACAGTGAAAAACGGCTCCACTGCAAGACTAGAGACAATTTCCTGTTCACACAGCTCCCCTACATTTCTCTATAAGTCACAAATGTCTTTCTTTCTCTCCCCGGTGTCCTTTCTTCCCCATCTTCCCATTTCCTTATCTCACCTCATGCAGACAAAACCCACACACTGAGGCACATATATTTGTGGCGCAGTGAAAACATCTACCCGCATGGGAGAGTGTCCCAAAGGTCTCAGCCAAGAGCATGTGGGCTGATGAGGTGAAAGTAATCTAAATGGTGTGCTGAGCAGTGATGGCAGCACAGACTCTCATGGCAAATCATATCATCACACAAACCCATTGTGGCATATGGGCCTTTCCAGAGCGCCGTTTCTCCAGAAAGGGGGTGAAAGTGTTGAAAATGAGTTGCAGCTCCGCTGAGATGGGGGCGGGGTTACTCGCTCTCTCTGCAATCTCCCGTTTTCCTCACCAGGGTCAGCGACGGAGCGATGGGAATTGAACAAATTGCCACAAGTTAAAATAAAGTCAGAAAAACAGCTTTATGTCCTGAAACTGGGGAGGAAGCCAAAAGGGAATGGAGGAAAGGTTCAGGAGGTTTTCCCTTTCTGTGTGTGTGTGTGTGCGCATATTGGTAGACGTTTCCCTCATTTAGAGTTTAGTTGGTAAAGATGCTCTCTTGTCCCTGAGCTGGTTTCCAGAAGTGGAGCAAAGCATCTCCTGACACTAAAAGCATCTGGGGGCAAACGCAGCTTGATTCGTTTCTCAAGGACACGGTGACCTCTTCCCATCCACATAAAGCACAATTAAGAGCAAACAGCAGCGACTGTTCTGCAAGGACAGGAAGCAAGCATCTTATTGTGTTGTAAATTACAGCAACACCATCAGCTTCATCGTTTGTCAAGAGTTTTAATTATTTGAATGAGAAAAGCTGTCAAGGACGTTGTAATCTCTAAGAAATCCATTTAATTTTCCCATTTTTACTTTAAATGCAGATTTTTCTATTATAACATTGTTTACTTTGAGATTGAGTTTTGAAGAAATATCTGATTTCACGTCTCGTTTGTTGAAGGTAACAAACACGAAACGCTTCACAGATTTTCCTCTCAAATCAAAGTTTCACCTTTTGCTTAGGATTTCACTTTTGTGACGACATAATTCTCTCTAAATACATTCCTTCTAAAGTTTTGGTCAATTTTGACAGTAAAGGAAAATGAGGATTCAAAATTTCAACACAGCTTCCAATCCTTCAAGCAAAGTGGCAAATATAAAAAAAAAAAAAATGGACTTGCATTTCAAAAAGCAAGTCTATTAAAAATGGATGGTTTGACATTTTACAAAGCATAAAAACAGCAGCAACTCTGTTGGATTGTAATCAAATATGAACATAAAGAGGAATAAAATAAAAACGCCATATTTAAAAACATACTGTCCACATCCAGATGAAATAAATTCATTTTGTGTCAGTAAAAAGGATCTTTGATTATTCAGAAACATTCTGCCTTCGAATGTGCCGACTAAAGTTTCATGTTTTACAAAGTAAATCATATGGTAAAAATATAAAGTTTCAACAGTTTTATGGAAAAATCTTAGTCTTCCAGTTATTTCAATGTTTTTATTTAAAATAAAAACAGGTTTGTAAAGCTGAATGTAAAGTATAAAATCTTCAGGTATGAATCTAAATTTCAGTATTTGTCATTAACAGAGTAATAACTAATACTGCAATGTGTCAACCTTTAAACACAATAAATGCCTTAAAGTAAAATTTAATTCCTTTACTGGGAAATAAATGTTTTAGCTTTAAGTTATTCATCGTAAAATAAAATCGAGTACAGTGTGAATATGATTAAAATGTAACAAAAAGAAAAACACCATTTTCATTCCTTTGTTTTTAAAAAACTATTTTTCCTTCATTCAGTAACCGAATGATAAATTCATGAAAAAAAAAAACAAACAATAAGTGTTTTTCAAACAACTGGAGCCTTGGCCGTTTCCACAACACACACAATCATATAAATATATCCGTGTGTTTATATTAAAATTCATAAGGCTTGATAAGAGATTTCCTTTGCTGTGAAGAAAATCCAAAACGTTCAGCCCAGTGTGCGAGCCGAGATGGTTTAGTTTGTTTTGTAAAGTTTATTTAATCAATTATCTGTTTCAAGGCTCAACAAGCTTTTTGGGAAATCTGAATTTTTGAGAGAGAAATCGTTTTAGACAGATTTTCCTCCAGGATGATTGGAAAACTTCAAAAGGATCCATGATTGGTTTTAACAGTAGACTTTAAGAAACGGTTGTGAAAACAATACAGTAACACTGTATGTTTCGTTTTTATACATTTTAGTAAAATATTGTCACGTCGCCATGTAGATAATGCTGCAATGCATTCTGGGTAAATGACATATAGAGGTCCAACTGCAGTAGATCCGTCCGTTTATTAGCCACAGCTAGCTTACCAAAGGACTGTGTTTAAAAATAATAATGGATAAATCGCTTAAAACCGGGTCACAAAAGAAGAGCTGAAGATAAAGGTGGAAAGTTTCTGAGGGCGAGTTAACAGAACTTGTTCAACATTTTTATGATTCATAATATTGCTACCTAGATCTGCATGCCTAGATCTGCCTCTGTAGCTCTACGTCTGTGGCGGTGCTGAATGCGATACGATGAGGCGGTGAGCAGCGCTGCACCCCATGCTGACCAACTGCATCTTAACGCCTAACATTAAATTACTTATGTTGGGCTCTCTACTGGCGTAAAGAAAATATTTGTTTTTGCCAAAGCAACTATTTTTCTTTTATGCTTCTAAACTACAAATGGCCCTAAAATGTTCTTCACTTGTAGTGAAGAACTTATTAGATTTCCAGGTGCTTTCCGTCATATAAATAACTCAAAATGGTTTTATTGTGGACCGTCACATTTATCACAATCACACCAAACGCGTTGAGCGTCCTGGCGCATTTTGCTCATCGAGCGCTGAACGTTGAGTTGATGCGTTTTGAGGGTTCGACGCCTCAAATACTGGATTTGGAAAATCTGAGCGTCAACCAACAGAGAGACGCTGCTATGTGGAAAAATGGAACGTCGAGTAAGTTATAACTTTTACTGTTTGAAAATATTTTCCACATTTGAGCAATAAAAATCCACCCAGCAAAGACATTAAATAAACGTATTTATTTAGACCAGAAATGCAGGAGAAGAGTTTGAGGGACTCGTACGCCAAAGAGTCTCAACGTCTGACTTCACAGTGAACACATCGAACCTGAAGCGTCGGACAAAACAGCGCCACCTTTCACGTTAGGAGGAACAAATACAAAGAGTTAAGAAACTAAGATTTTCTTTTCAGGTTGTGTGTAGTGAGATGTGTTATTGTGAGGAACATTTTTAATTGGTCAGTAGTTCGTGATCCTCGGCCTGAAAAAGTTTGAGAAACGCTGATCTAAAGACACGAGTTTCAGCCAAACCTGGATTTTAGGACATATTTTTAACTAGTTTTAGGATAAAGTTTAAAATGAAGCTTTCCTTTCCTGGATAAGGTTGTTGCATTTCCCTGCAACAGTTTTAGAAAGAATGAAGAGCAAACCTAATAACACGCTCACACCTTTTGCTTCTTCCGCCGCTTGCTCACCTACAGTCCTGGTCATCATCAGGAAGGTGAAGTGAGAAACGCTCCTCCGTGTTTTAAGCCTGTGTGTTTTCCTGCGGAGCGCGGCTGCAGCGCGGCCGTCTCCGAGGCGCAGCTGGTCTCTTATTAGCTCTGGAAAGCTCTCCAAGTGCTTGTGATGCACGGCTAATGGAAAAGAGCCCACCAACTCCCAATCCTTTCATAGTCAATAACCAGGTCTGATGGAGCATCGACTGCAAGCCTAATTGAATCAACCAAACCTTGAGATTTGATTAGTTTCAGGAACCTTTTAGCTTTTCGTAAAAACGTTTATTTTCAAAACAAGCTCATAAAGAGTTTCTTCTGATTTGCTCATGTTTTTACATCATTTACAAAATACTGCCAGCTGTTGCCTCATGATCACTTCTGATAAATATTTTTTAATTTGAGCTTGAATTATCTGTAACTTATTATTCAGCTGCCTGAGCAGAACATAACGGGACCATCAGTTGTCCAGAACTGCAGCCAGATTTTAACATTTTCTCGCAGCACGATTTATCCGGCTGGTCAGACATTTTGGTTTACTTTTATTTTCCAATGCTTGTTGTGCCTCACCAGGTCTGCAAACTAAAGTTGAATAAATCAGTAGCAGCTTCAGGACTTTGTAACCTTTCACCTTTAATTTCACTTCTGGTTTCTACAAATCAAATAAAAACTTAAAAATATATTTTTTTAAATGCTTAGTGTTTGCTTTTTATTTGGTTTTTGTTCACTAATATTCAATAAACACCTGATGACTTTACAAAACTGCTACATGTATGAAAAAATGCCTGCCACACTTTATAGATTTAATTTGTAAAATGTGTTGAAAATAAAACTTTTTTCTGTCCTTTTTGCAGTTATGAGCATAAAATCCTGATAAATGTTGTGGTTTTAAAAAAATAAATCAAATTTTAATGTGTGTAAATTACAGTACAGTCTAATTAATTCAAAGTCAACTGTTTTTTTTACCGATGACCGTTCTGTTGTTCTCCCCGTCGGGGGTCTTGCTGCCAGTTTTTCTGCCTCAGGCTTTCCTCCTTTTCTACATGAAGGTCAGCAGAATCCCACAGCACAGAAAAAGCTCAAAATAAGTCCAAATAATCATCTTTGATTTAGAGTTTGGTTTTCTGATTGTTGCTCAGCCAAATATTTGGCCTCCTGCTCCTTAAGGACGTTGCAGAACGAGCAGGAAGCAGGTTAAAGGCTTTGAATGCGAACAGAAAAGAGGAAAAAATGTTAAACTCAAAGTGATTTTCACGGCGGTGTGCTGAGGAAGGAGTACATTTCTGCCAAAAAAGTGATAAATTTTCTAGATTGCATAGAAAGTTGTCGAACAACCTGAGTTTGTTGTTCTGTTTTCACCCTGATGGGAGCACAGCTGCTCACCTTGCACACCTGCAGGCACCACACAGGTGAGACGGAGGGAAAGTGTTAATAAAGTAAAACAGGATGTAGCAAATGAGTCAATCCGTTAAAATAAAACTAAAACAGAGGTCACTGGGATCATTACAGAAAAAACTTCAGATTTACAACTTTAGCATCATAAATATATCTGGATCATCCATCTGTCTCAGAAAAAGAGAAAGTTTTCAGGAACGTTAAGAGATGCTGATGTTACGAAGCTTTTTTCAATTCGACTTTGGTTTTGTCAGCCACCTGCCGAGTCCTCTCACTCCTCTAATGCGGCTTTTATTCATCTTTTTTATGAATGATTTAGTTTCATCCGTCTGTCACCACCGTCCCTCCTGTCTCAGCTCATCGTCTCACCCACAGGTTTCCTCCCACTGACGTTCGTCCTGCCGTCATTTTTTCACCAATAGAGTCGCGATCATACCTCATTTCTGCAGGGCCTAAAGGCACGCTTCAGTTTGAGTGTGTGTGTGTGTGTGTGTGTGTGTGTGTGTGTGTGTGCGTGCTAGAGGAAAAGAGGTGATGGAGCAAAGGTGAAATATGTGGACTACCTCATCAGCTGGAGCTAAACTATGAGACACAAACTTACTTTGAGGTTGAAGAGGTTAATGAGTTGGGTAGTAACTAGTTACATTTACTCAGTTACTCGAGTAACTTTTTTTAAGTACTTTTAGGAGTATTTTATTTGAACTTTTACTTGAGTAATTTTATTAAGCATTTCTGCTCTTTAGCTACATTTACATTAAACTGTGGATTCTGTCATTCATTTAATTACATATATTAAGTTGAGACAACATAGCTGAAAGTTTAAGGTATACGTTTTGCAGGTGTTCTGAAATGATTTCGCCCCCCGCTGTGATTCAGCGCCGTGTTTTCAGCAGGATTTCTCTGTAATTATCAAACCGACTGCTGTTTGATCTCAGTCTGCCTCTTTGGCAACACGAGCAATATTCCAGAAAAACTGGTTCAATAAGACAGCTTGGCTCTACAGGGGATGGGAAACATGTTTAAATTTTGTTTTTGGCTGACTTTTAAAAATAAATATAAAAAATAAATTAGAAAAAAATGGTTGTCTTTAGCCAAAATCCCAGCCAAGTGAATAAATCTCCATTTATTCACCTTCTGCCTAATAGTGCAGAAATAAATCCCCACTAAAACTTCAACTTTCCCTCAAACGACGCTCACTGGCTTCTTTTTTCAAAATCCCTCACCCACTCTCTAATTGGTAGAAGTGAGGTGCTGCAGCTCTGAGCTCCACAGTCTGACCTGATCACCTGAACGCACCGTGAAGTCATTAATCAAAGCGGCACTAAATCAGACCGACAGCTCCTCTAACAATCCAATTTCTGATGGGGATTTTGTCCAGCAGAGGTCAAGGTGCATCACAATCCAGCTTTTCTCCATATATATCAGCATCTGTTTACAGAAACACCTCTGCTGGTTTCCCAGCAAATCAAGTCAATTCTGTCTGTCAGTTTTTAAACGTGGCGTTATTAAATGTGAGGAACGTTAAAACCCTGCATGATTTGGAGCATTTACTACTGAGGTTAGGCAAACTGGTGTTAGTGACGTATGCAGCACCAAGAAAGAAAAGGTGAATGTTTTATTACGATGCATATTATGCCACAGGAATGTAAATCTGCAGCTGTGCTGAATGCAGTGATCAGCACTGCGCCCCCTGCTGACCAACTGCATCTTAACACCTCAAATAAAATTATTTATGTTGGTCTCTACTGCCTGAAAGAAAATTATTGTTTTTACCGAAGCAACTCAAGTCTATTTTTCTTTTATTATGTTTCTAAATTAGAAATAGCCCTACAACGTCATTAGTGCACACAACACTTGTAGTGAAGAGCTTTTTGGTTTCCGAGATTCAAAGACAAAGCTTCGAATCCATAAATTCAGAATCGCAAAAACTCAAAACGCCTCCAGCCGACTTGTTCATGGGTTTATCGTCGACAGTCACATTAGGAGGAATAAAGATGGTGAGTTAATGTGTTACTGCAGGAGCATTTTAAGGTTAGGTGGTTCCTGGGTGCCAAATGGGGAAAGTGATCCTCAGCCTGAGACAGTTTGAGAAACACTGCAGAAGGAAAAATGGGATGCCTGGGTGTGTGCAGCTCTGCACAGGCATTTCCAGTCTGCCTCTTTGGTTTTCTAAAGGGCAAATTGTGGTGAACTGGCAACAGAAACCAACCTTCAACTTTCAGATGTATTTTGCTCCAACACACCTGAAACAAAGTTATTTAGCTCTGCAGAGACCCGGCAACAACAACGTTGAGTCAGGCGTTCAGGAGAGGAGACAGATTTATGCTTCCAACTGTCAGTCTAAGAGTCCCATTGGTTCTGGCACTCAGACATGCATCAGTCATGAAGAAACAGTATAAAAACAGGGCAATGACTCAATGTATTCAAACAAATGTGAAAAAGTAACAAATCGGGTCTTCCAGGTTGAACGTCAAGCCTAAGAAATAAAAAAACTAACCCCGTTAAAATGACTCAAGCTTTTCTGCAGAGGTGAATAAGGAAAAAAGTGAGTGAAAAACACCAGAGCCGATGCTTCAAAGTGGCAAAAAAACAAATGTTTAAAGTCGGGACAATACAGCTAGCATCTCGGGTAATGCTAATCGCTATTCACTACAAACCTGTGCATTTTATGACTCAAGAAAAGCAAAAAAAAACACTGTAGGAATGTGGCTGAATTGGACACAGTTCTACAGGAAATCATGTGCAATTGGAGGAAATGAAGGAAGAAAAGCTGAAGGTGAAACTGGATGAGGCTGAGCAGCGAACTGAGACACAGGAGATTCAGGATGTCATTCATTGGTCCAAAAATCTGTTCTTACTACTGTGCCTCATTAGAGCAACATATTGCAAACATATTCCAAATAAGCAATCCATCATCAGGCTCCCGTCACCTGCAATTTAGGTTTCTTAGACCTGCGAATGTTTACATCCGATAAATATCCCGGATTCATTTAGAGTAAGCACTCCCCATCCAGATCACAAGCCTGACAAAACAACAACCTCTCCAGCTCAAGGTCAGGGGGATAATTTCCTTTTCCACTGCCCCACATGAGCTCTCTGCCATTTGCTCAGTGCCTCTGCCTTCAAAGCCTGCAATGATTTCTTGGAAGCAAACATGGGTGTAATCAGCACTTGTCATGTGGAGAGTCTGGATCACTGGTTCAACCTTCTCTCGTATGCTCTCAACTATTAAATCTGCAGCTACACTAAATTATGAACTTCTTATAAATGTCACACACAAACACAGTATTGATTTTTTGGAAATGTCACATAAGACCAACGGAGAGAACAGAGCGTTTTCACCTGCACTGGGTTTCTCACTAAACAACGGTGGATTTCTGCTTTTCTTTCCCCAACAGCAACATTCCCAGGAAATGTTTGTTGCAGCGTTAGGCTTTTGCTCAGGAAATATACCTGAGATGCACCTAAGCATAAAAGGAAATAATTCACTGCAAGCTCATAATGCTGCTGCAGAGGAAAGTTAATCCTTCATAACACAGGTTAAGATCTTTTTTTAAGGTTATTTTCTTAATAATCACAAATGTGTTATGGGAACAATGCCTTTGGTTTTACAGTTCCCCTCTGTCACACTTAGGCACAAAGCAAAAAATAAAAATGCAACAAAGCTATGTCAACAAGAACTTACAAGGTAAATTCAAAGCAGTTTTATCAGCTTAGTTTCTGCACTACTAACTTGTTTACAAACATTTTAAAAGGGAGATATTATGTGATTTCCAGACAAAGTATCATTTTATAACAAGTAACTGTTATCTTCATATAAAAGGTAACATGGTTGATATAAAAATGACATATGAAGCATTTTATACCAAATGCTATAAAAATGCTTGTGGTATAAGAAATAAAAATTTTACTTTCTGACTTAACGCCTTGAAATTGGGCCTCTGTCTCTTTAAGAAGCTCCTGCTCATTCTGAAGCTCCCCCTTCAGGAAGTCATCCCAACATGGCTCCTATGTTAGCAACGTTGCTCTGAGAAGTAGCTCCTATTATGAGATCAGCAGTTCTACCAGGTGTTTGCCAACTGCTGCTGGCTAGTCTGAAGGAGCGGAGAGAGCTGCAGCTCAGAGGAGGAGCTGCGCCTCGAAGGCGGGGCTAGGTCCACCCAGGCGTTTTACACAGTTCCTTTACATCAAGAACATACATTTCCTTTAATCCTGGAAATGTTCTGCAACTGAAAGAAGGACGACTTTGCGACCGTCTTTATGTGGCTCTGAAGGTTCAGGTCAGAGGTCAGCCTGATCTCTAGTTTCCAGCTGGAATAACTGGAGCTGTGTGTTGACTCTAGACCAGTCTTCTTCCATAACTTGTTCAGTTGGAGGAAGTTGTGGCACATCCACCCATTGCTACATGTAGAGAAAATAAACGCATTTGTTCTAAAGTAAGGAATTTCAATGTGGCCTCTGCTCCACAACAGCAGTTTTCTATTTAATGGATTAAAAAAAATGTTCATCATCCCTCAAGACAGCAAAGCATTTAGAAGGTCACATAATCTGCTGGGTGTGTTGAGTAGTTAAAGGCTAATTTGGGTTTTCAGGGTCAGTAAGAGGCCACAGTGACTCACCTGGAGAGAGCACAGGTGTCACTAATAACATTAATGTTGGCTCTTTGCTGTTCAAGTGTTCCTGTGAGCTCCGACAGTGTGACTGTGACCCGCAGGAGGAAGAAACCGACCGGTGACTTCATTATTCACACCTGGGCTTTTCTTTCCATGACATGTCACAAATTTCACCTCAGAATGAAAAACATTATTTCATCGTTTTAACTGCAGATAAATCTGGTTAATATTTTTCCACTGAGTCAGTTTGAAATGTATTAATGTGAGATGAAAGTTGTGGACTTTTCAGGATTGCAACAATTACTGAATACTGTTACAAAGGAGAGCGCGATATAAATGATAGAGATCTGTAGTCTACCGGCTAACCGTGGTGATGCTTGTTGACGCAACTAACCATCATCACTGCAGAGCAGGCAGGAGGCAGCGTGGAGGCAGCGTGGAGGCAGCGTGGAACGGAGTGCGATGGAAGACCTCGTTAAAAAACAGATGCAAAAACATAAATTATCTGGACCTGGTTCGGGTTTAACCCGTTTTAGCGCGACGCTCAGGAGGAGCGCGGCAGATGTCACGGTCAGACTAACTACAAGTTCCAGTCACAACACTGGGAAGAAACAGCAGGATTCAACACAGACGTCCATTACATTAAAGCTATTGTGTTTCTATATAGAGACATTTTTAATTCATTTATTTAGCTTTGATTTAATCTGGTAGGCAATGATGGTGCCCATCATTGCCAGATCTCCCTTAAAATTTGATTTTTTTTAAGGGAGATCCAGCAGCATAAAACTTAAACATTACATAATAAAATCCACAAAATTAGTATAAAACAAGTTTAACACATTTATATATATTCCACTCAATTAGTATGGGATTTTTTCCCCTGTTTCTATTGCAAGTTTTACACAAATGCAAAAACCTCCACCCATCACAATATATATGGTGATATGAATTTTATGCTATATTGCACATTCCTACTGTCACATCAGCCTGTGGGAGAAAATGTGACTGTAAAAGAAACTACACAACAAAGCTGAGCAGATAAAAGCACCAGAACCGACGTTGCTACAGATCCCACTGAATCACACCAAGGAATAATTATCAACCAATTTCTACTTTTTGGTTAACTGTGCAGCATTCAAACAAGGTGGAGTCATGTTATTAAATACATTAGTTATAGTTCCATTAAAATGTAGTTTCCTTTATGAACGGAAAAATCAGAAAATGTAATTTTTCCTGACATAGTTTGAAGTGTCAACCTTCTGTTTTACTATGGGTTCATGTTTATCTGTGAGGACAAATGAATCAGAGCATCTCATTTCCACCAAGTCAACTGTGTGTCATACTAACAATCTGAAATTCAAACAGAATCTCTTTGTTTACCGTCTGACATTTGGTGAAAGAATAATTAACCACAAAACCTCCAATTAACTACTTTAAATAAAAGAATCATTGGCTGAGCACATTTTTGCCAGATCTGAATTATTTTCTCAAACACTGCTTATAAATGATTCACCATCATTTGCTTTTAACACCAAAGAGAAGAAGAGCGAAAAGCCAAACACGTCGGGTCAAAGAAACTGGATCACCCATTTTCTACTTGACTGCAGACGACTTTCTGAACTTCTGCAAAAGAGACGCCGTTTTTTTTCCATCTTTGTAAAACGACTCCAACTAGCTGAATAATTTTTGCTTGGATAATGTTGGACTAGAGATGCGAGTGTGTGTATAACAGAGCAGCTTTAGCCCCAGGCAGGCAGCCGGTCTCAGTCCAATTAAACAGAACACAGCAAGGTGATTGTTCACCTTCATTTGTCCCTCAAAAGCATCACAACAGTGTGTACACACACACACATTTACACATCAAGCTGGAGCGAGAGAAGATGCAGAGAATAAAACCCATCAACTTTCATCTGGAGGGTTAAAAACGAGCCGTTAACATAAAAAAGTTTACGGCTCAGTAGAACTGAGGTAGGGCTGTTACGATTTCTCAAATGATTCGAGTTCCGCAGTTATAAAAATTAATGGAAGAAAATTACCTGCTTCGCTTAGCGCACCGTGTTCCGGCTGGTGATTATTTGTGTTGCGCAACACTCACTTCCGCCTCCGAGTTGTTGACTAATGCAAAGGGCTAGCAGCACAACTTGTCCAGTTTTCAAGTCCGGTCCGGGGGGATTTCACCGATTCATGATCATATCGGGTTTTTATCGTTTTTCGGGGAAATGAGTGAAGCGATGCATGGGAGACAGCAGCCGTCCTCCTGGAGCTGCTGCCTGGGGGCTGTTCATACAGGACACATGCAGGCTGAACGCAGCGGGCGGATGCAGCTTCACGGACAAACCGTAAAATAAATTTCCTCCCATCCCGGCTGGGCAGCAGAGCCGTACGTAGCTGGTGGACGTTTTCTGTGTGCGGTGAAGCTGCCAAATGGATGCAAAGCCAATAAATGTCTTGGCAAAGTGAAAGTTAATCTATTAAACTGACTTAAGATTTTGAACAGATTATGTAAAATTACATGTCAACTGAGCAAGATGATTGCTTTAATTTTTATTTTTTCTTGTTTTTACTTTGTTTGAAATTAAATAAATGTTGAGTTTTAAAAACTAATTTCAGACAGTTATATTCACTTAAATATTGTAGCATTTTTATATCACTGTTTTGAGAACATTAAATATGTTCAAATGTAGCAAAGCTCCACATAGATGCCTGCTAACGTCA
>NW_015113023.1:312972-322302 GCF_001443285.1 Poecilia latipinna
ACACTCACTTCCGCCTCCGAGTTGTTGACTAATGCAAAGGGCTAGCAGCACAACTTGTCCAGTTTTCAAGTCCGGTCCGGGGGGATTTCACCGATTCATGATCATATCGGGTTTTTATCGTTTTTCGGGGAAATGAGTGAAGCGATGCATGGGAGACAGCAGCCGTCCTCCTGGAGCTGCTGCCTGGGGGCTGTTCATACAGGACACATGCAGGCTGAACGCAGCGGGCGGATGCAGCTTCACGGACAAACCGTAAAATAAATTTCCTCCCATCCCGGCTGGGCAGCAGAGCCGTACGTAGCTGGTGGACGTTTTCTGTGTGCGGTGAAGCTGCCAAATGGATGCAAAGCCAATAAATGTCTTGGCAAAGTGAAAGTTAATCTATTAAACTGACTTAAGATTTTGAACAGATTATGTAAAATTACATGTCAACTGAGCAAGATGATTGCTTTAATTTTTATTTTTTCTTGTTTTTACTTTGTTTGAAATTAAATAAATGTTGAGTTTTAAAAACTAATTTCAGACAGTTATATTCACTTAAATATTGTAGCATTTTTATATCACTGTTTTGAGAACATTAAATATGTTCAAATGTAGCAAAGCTCCACATAGATGCCTGCTAACGTCATAGTGTTTGTTGTGTCTGCAGAAACTCAGATACTTTATCATACAGAATATAATATATTCACAGAGCTTTACTAAAGTCTCTTGTTTGCATAATTTAGCTGCAATCTTTCAAAAAGCAATCCGGTTTACTTTTATGAAAGTGGATTGATGCGAAACACTTTTAGTGCTGCATATTTGTTCAAAACTGACAAACTAAACTGACGGATGTTCAAACAATTCATATAATGTATGGAAAAGCTTATAAACAGAGTCACCTTCACACAGCTGATGGAGATAAAACACAAGTCTGAAAATGTCATCTTTCCCTGCCAATAGCAGACAATGTTTCACAGCAAAGAGGCACACTACATCTCAGCAGCACAGTCTCAAATGGGAGAGAAATAAAAATATAAATTCACATTTCACAGTCACCATGTAGCAGAGGCCTAGTCAAAGCAACGCGGTGGGGAAATGCAGCGATAAAACCAGAGATTGACAACCTCCCATCATAACTTTGTGCATGAGGTGGTGTCGTCTTTTAACTGACATAAAAGCTGGGCTGAAATCACACACCGACTCACTTGTAAGTTGAAATTGTTGCCTCCGGCTCTGCATTCATCCATCAATCCAAAGCCACATGCATGTAATTTTCCGTTTAAAGTGAAAGCGAGAAAGACAGAAGAAGCAGTAGTTAAATCCCACACTTTCCAGAAGTCTTAATGTAGGAATCTTTTGTGCTTGCTAATGGTGAAATCTCACATATCCTGTTTAAAATTTAACCAAATAACTGAACTTTTGAGTTCCAACATTAATTTGTTTCACATGCCCAGATTTTTATTCTCTGAAGAGAGAAAACTCTGCTCAGCAGAAAAGGTGTGAAGCCTTCAGAGAACATCAGTGTTTCTGCTGAAGTTTCAGAAGAAGTGGCCGACAGGCCAGTGCAGAAAACCTGAAAGGAGCATTGCTTTAACTTTAAAAAAAAAACTAATTTTAACTCATTTCTTTCATAACAAAAGAACCGTGGAGATTTAAATGGAAATTGACAAAGAAGCTTTAATTTTTAACAAGAGGTCCAATGAAGTTAGAACGACGTTTTTCAAGCAACGCAAGGAATGTAATGAAGCAAATTTGGGCTGCAGGAAGTGATGAAATGTGAAAACTTAAAAGCAGCAGGAAAGAGCAAGAAGCTGGAAAAGTAAATGTTTGATTTCAGACATATTTCTGAATCATTTCCTTCCTAAATCATCAGCATTATCCAACCTAAAGGCCAGAATCAGCAGTCGGTACCAATATTATGACGCTCATAATCATAAAGGCAGGTTGTTGAATTACAATTTTAACCCATTTTAAACTAAATTGATGTGTCAATTATCTCACCATCTCAAAGTACATATCAGCAACTTTAATGTAAAAAAGTAAACCAATGAGCACAACATGATTTTTTTGTAATTCAGAGAAAAGATGCCATTTCTGATCCAGCAACAATTTTTTCATTTTATTCTTTTTGCTGAGACTTTTATATGCCTATGTAAAGTTTACATCTATTTCTGTCCACACTCTTAATATCAAAGCTGAATCTTTTTGCTGAAGTTTGAATACAACAAAACAATCTTTCAATGATCTGAAGACAAGAATAATTTGCTTAAATGAACCTAAAACGTTGTTTTACGTTTATAAAAACATGGAATTTTTCTAACTGGTTTCTTAACTGGTGACTGTATGATGGTTTTATAACTTTTTACTTTTGTGTTTTTGATGTAAAGCTGAAATGTGCTACACAAAAAGTCGAGAGCAGACGCCTTGTATTTCATCCTTCCGACTGTACATTCTTGCGCATGCGCAAGTAGAGTTTTATGAATCTAGCTACGATAAATCTGAAACTCGGTCTCTGTTTGGTTTTACTTCAATGACGGTGTGGTTGTGCAAAAAAATAAAATCCCACTTCAGGGTAAAGCTCCATCAAAATAAACAAAAGCAGATAAAAAGCACAAGCAGCAGAATGAGCCATAAAAACGGCAGTTTGGACGTAAAAACTATTAGGTAAGAAATAAATCCAGCAGATACGCCTGAAGTAGAACCAGGACGCCGCAGTGCCAGCCAAAACTCAAGGCAATGCATCGAGTTAATACAGACTTTATGCCACTTCTAACAGCTTAAAAAGTATTCAAACCAAACCATATGCTAATAAAACTTTAACAACTAAATGACACCAAAAAAGACGACAGGACGACATTAAACACGTTATACTTACAAGAGAGTCGCTCATCAAGTCCTTAAATGGCGGAGTAATATCCGAGAGGTAAGCAGGTTTACTGGAAGCCAGATCACCAGTTTTAAGCAAAAATATACAGAAAAACTTTGTTAGCAAAGTTAATTAAACAAGTTTTTCATCAGGTCTTCGGTGCTTTCCTTCCAAACCCGTTCAAAGCTGGAGATGTTTAATTAGACATAATTCAGAACACCTGTGCAGCTGCAGAGCAGGAAACAGTTTAAACATAAGATTTTTTAAGGTTTTGTCATTCATTGTGGTTTAAATATGTCTGTTTTAGTGAAATCATGTTTTTAGTTTTGCTTATAAAGAATAAATCCGTATTAGCCCTGAGGTTGTGATGTAATATTAAAGCGGGGGGAGTAAAGGACATCATTTAATTCTGCCCAACAGACTGTGGTGTGCCTCGTTTTATTATAGTTGTTGTTTGGTAATATATATATTAGCATATATTTTCCACATCATATCTCTTTGGTTTACAGAGAATCAGCCAAACCATAAAAGCAAATAAGCTCAAAAGTCAATTTCCAGACTTAAAAGGAATGGTCAAGCAGCCTGATGCTGCAGAAAAACACTTGATCTAACATTTTCTTCTGGAATGAGAGGCTGTAAAGTTTAACACACTGAAGAGTTCATACATATTACAACCTGATTTTATTGCACTTAGAAGTACTAATGTTGTCAAATCATCCAACAGACATCTTTTCTTTGTAATCATACATTTTGCCACATTTATTTTTTGGCTGAGCTGCTTGAAGATAAAGTTTTATACCAGAAACTCTTAGGCTAAGTGCACACTGCAGCCTAAAGTGACACAATTCAGATTTCTTGGGTTTAATGCGACCTGTACCCAGGGATGACAGTAGGGGGGTACGGTAGGGTACTGCGTACCCCTAAAAGATTTAGCGGGGGTTCGCAGTACCTGCAAGAGATGGGAGCGGCTGTCTGCTGTAAAGAATCAACGGGTTCACTGGGCAGCTGTGACTGATTAGTTTTTCAACAACAATCTAAAACACGATTTAATCAGTTAATAAATATCTTTATTCCCATTTCATATTGTTTCTGAACTGTTCATGCTTTGCTAGAGCAGGAGTGCGACATGTCGATCGCGGAAGGTTTTGAGTCGATCTCGGCTTTAATAAGTGACAAACTGACGACAGGACGACATTAAACACGTTATAGAGCTTTGGAGCTGACGTCACAGCGTATGACGTTCGCTCGGCGCCATGTTTGCAGCCCACAGACCAAAACAAACTAGTCAGAACAACGGTGTTGTCACTGTATTAACGACCGCAGCAAAGTTGTTTTGCAAATTGGTTACTGGATATTCGTCCTCCGCGGAGTAATTTATTTAATCAGTACGGTAGCGGTAGAGCAGATGAACACGTGTCTGTTATGAACGCCGCGTTCCAGGTTGAATTCTTCGAAGCGATGCCTCCAAGTAGCAACTTATGCTTCAAAAAGCCTTTATGTTAACATATGAGAAATTAATATATTATAGTTACATTCCCTCAATGGAATATATACTAGCTGGTCCCAGTGACCATTTCACTCATGGTTTTTGCCCATGTGCTTTCTGGGTAACAATCAATCGAGAACCACACCTCCCCTCCAACACCCCCTCCCCCCCCACCAGAGAAGGGAAAAGTTATGTGGCCCTGACAGGAAAAAGTTTGGGGACCACTGATCTAAAACAACACAGATCAGATTTTTCTTTTTTCAATGCGATCCAAGCCAACTGGATATCCAGTACTGTATCTGATCTTTACAGATGTGTCTGTACGTCCAGGTCAGGTTGCGTTCAGCCGACCTGAACGTCATCCATACTCGACAAACGTCACTACTGTGCGCCCTGATATGAGGAAGCGGGAAGAAAAACTATGGCGGACCAAAATGAGGATTAGGTTGTTAATGTGCTGGCTCCGGTCGGACAACTTAAAAATCGTATGAGATGCTCCACCGTCAGCATCTATGTTTACTTCCGCAAACACTGAGCGCTTTTTCTTCTTCTTTTTAATGGCGGTTGGCAAAACACTCTCAACGTGTGACGTTATTACGCCCTCTATTGCGCATGCGGGACACTTTCAGGTAGTTTACAGCAGGTTTGCAGTTCACACTGGAGATCACATACATTTGGAAACGATTTAATTAAAAATGGGATTTGGGTCACTTCAGGCTGCAGTGTGAATGTAACCTTACCAACATGGGAAAAGCATTGATACACCTTAAACTTTTTTCTTTAAACCACAAATATTGGTAGTAAATGTTGGTACTACCAAGGGACTGTCACACTCCCTGGTGTCTGGAAGCATCTCTGTTTACAGCTGATGTCGGCTCCAGATCACGAGTTTTTACTGTTTATCAGCTTTGTCATGTGGCAAGGAATCCTGATCCAGTATATGATCTTCCTTATCGAGAGTTACAAACACTTGAATATATTTTATTAAAAGAGAAAAACAACATTTGTCAGTGTCCCTGTGTATACATCAAATGTTCCTGGGTTTGTAGCTTTTAAGGCTCTAACTGATGAGAAATGTCTGGTCTCTTTCCTCCCTCTCTAATACTAATGTACCTCGCTGTGCACTAATGGTGGTTTAATTCAAAAGACATAATGAGCCACATTAGAGTGGGGGGAAAATTGCAGTAAGACTTTAAAATTTCTCTTCAGGTTTCACCTTTACAACGGCGATGAGAGAGAGGGAACAAAGACAGAAATGATGAGCAGCCAGGATCGCCCCCTTTCTGCACCAGGTTTCTGAATTTGAGTTGTGAAAAAAACTTTTTAATTTGAACTCATCCTGGATGTATGTGAGTAATATTTCATATTCCAAATAAAGTGGAATGAGGGTTTAATCCTGTACAAGTGGGAAGGTTTCCTACAGTGGATTTTAAATGAAGTGCAGGATCAAAGTCCTGGCTGCAGCTCAGAGACGCCAGGGGAGATTGGACCTTTCGTCGCCTCGTCTCCTTCTCTTGTCTCCTTTCCTCTTTTCCTAGACTTGCTGAGGTTTTAGTCTCTACTTTTGCCCCGTCTCATCAGTTGTGATCTCTCTGTCTTTAATCTGCTGGTTTGCAGTCTGGTAGGCGCTGCATCCTTCCCTCCTCTCTAGTTCAAAAGAGAGGCCTCCCACTAAGCACCCCCCATCACCGCTCTCATCCATTTCTTTGCGGCTTCTCCCTAGTTTGCTCAGTAGGGATGTTTCATAGATCTGGGTAGATCTCCGTCTCAGTTTTTCTGTTTTTATCACTTCACCCATTCTGATATTCCTTCTCTTCAGGCTCTCTGCTCCTCAATCTCAGATCTGTGATTCTGTAAAGTTGCACAAAAGCATTTGTTTGACATGTTTGTTTTGAATATCAGCTATTTCACAGTCCACATCTTCCTTGGACACTCATAAGACAAAAGGGTCCAAAGCAAACTTACATTAGTTCCAATACTGTTGAGTTGAAAAGAGTTCAGTTAATCCGTCTCTGTGGGATTCCTGAAAGGGTCGAAGTCAACCACTGAGTGAAGCAGTGGCAGCAACGAAATGTTCATTTTATGAATGGAAAATGGGCTTAAAGATGAGATGCAGAGATGACAGGCAATCTGTGCGACCAGCTGGCTGCAGAATCTAAGGTGGAAACACACTGAGGAGGTAAATGCATTATTGAAGTTGTGTCAATTAACACGTTTTGGACGAGAGTGCACAAAGTTTGACTACATCTGAGATAAACACAAATTTAGCAGAGAAAACAGAGTAGCGCATGTTTTCTAAAGAGTGGAAAGTTAATGGGATTGACTAAACAAACTTTATCAAAAATCTGAATGTTCTTAAAGGGCCGGTTGTGCTAGAATGTATTGATAAAACCCATTTAGATGTTAAAATATTAATAAATAGCAGTTCCTCTAGGATTTTTTGATTGTTTTTGTGATCAAAATCACATATTTTGTAATGCTAATTCAGAAATATTTGTAAGAAATTTTCATATTTGCACTAATGTATGATGTTAAATGTAACTTTGTATTACTCGCTGTACTGATCACGGCCTATAACTAAGGCAGCAGTCAATCAAACTAAATGTTTTTGGCCAGTTTTTAGAAAATTTGCAGCAAAATCTGAAAAATGTGGGAATCTGATGATTTTGTGTGAATTTTGATGATTTGTGAAAAATTGGAGGAACTTATTGTTGTAATTTGGAGACTAGAGGGCCGCATAAAAAGCTACGGCGGACCAGATTTGGCCCCCAGGCCTTGAGTTTGACACATGTGGATTAAGTAAAAAAAGGGACAATGTAAATGTTAGCAAAAGCGCTCCATCTAGCAAAGAGACACAGCGAAACACAGAGGGCAAAGAGAATTCAGCTTCTGGGTCAGAATTACTTTGTATGGAAAATGTAATAAAAGAAAACAGGAAAGATTTCCTAATTTCCTCATCCACTTTTGCAGGATATGCTAAAACCCGGGGATATTCTCCGTTACATTTCTGCAGGATTGAAACCGATTCTTAAGCTTTCAACAGTACTTTTCTTTTCCACAGCTCAGAATCAGACTCAACCTGTTGCCAACACACAGACACAGTCACTTCTGGAGTGATCCTTTGCCAGCTTCACTTAAAAAGGGACAAAAGAGGATGTGAACTGAAGTTTACCTCTCGCTCCGCAGCAGCGGTGTTTGTGGAAAAACTGAGAACTTCAGGCCATTTCTCACTTTTTCTCTATCTGTCAAAGCCTTGCAAGAGTTTTCAGACTTGGTGTTGGGGCTAAAGTTAAAACTGGGTTCAAGGAAAGGTAACTGAGCCACGTGGCTAAAAAAGTCTGATCAATAAAATCAAGTATGTTTCTACATGGAGACATAAAGAGGGTTAATTTGGACGTGTCATTCTGCGGGTTCAGGTTAACGATGGACACTTCAGCGTCTTCTGCAGTTACGAGAGACATAATACATTTAGCAACCACTTCTATCCCACACACAGAATGACAATATATGACACTAATTTGCACCCACAAATGTTTGCACACAACCATTAGAGGAAATCACCACACATATGTGACCACCCATTAAAAATGACAATCAAATCCCAGCATGGAGCGGCAGACGAACCGAGATTCATCAGCAAGCAGAATGAGGGGAGGCTATAAGAGGGCAGAGAGAATGGAGGAAGATGCAATCACCACCTCCGCAAAGCCGGGTTTGCATTGTTCCAGCACAGACAACGTGTTGGTAATTTGCACCTTAATAGGATGGCCAACCTCTGGGGCGAAACATGCTCTTCAAATAGTCCTCTTTCACAAATCTTGCCTAAAGCCTGAGGGCATGAACACGGAGAGGTTGAGCTGCTCCACATGCAGCGTTTGTGAAAAAGCAGCACTGCCCCCTTATGGCCATCTGTGGACTAGCAGGAGAGGAACTTTGTAATCAAAATTATTAGTTTTGAATCTTTCTCATAAAATATCAAAAGATTCTATGCATAAAATTATACCATAAGAGAAAGTAAAATGATTTCATGTAGTGTTCTAAGTTTTGATGAAATTTGAGTATTGTAATAAAATACTGAAAGGAATAAAATACATTTTTAACTCCTGATGAGCTAAAAATGTATAAGTTGTGTTGATCTGTGTTGAAGGTAATTCAGTTTTAGTAGAATGGGGCTGAAAGAAGCTCATAAAAGTGTCCAAAACAGAGCCAAGTTCATTTCACAATAGATTCATTCATTCTTCTCTGACCATAGATAGTTTTATGCTTTCATCTGACTTATTGTTCTCTGAACTGATTAATGTGGATAAAAATGTAATAATTATGTTGCCTCATGACAGATCACGAAGGGTCGAGCTGACAACTGAATGTCACAAAAACGTAAAGTATTTGTGAACAAGAAGAAGACTTAAAGGATCACCTGGAGTCCTCGGGTTGCCTGTTATTTATCTGTAGACGTCACAGAGGAATGTGAGATTCAAGGACGCTGACCTCAACCTTTTATAAGCAGAGGGAAACCTTGAGGACTGGTGACAAATGGCTGGAACGACTCTGAAACTTCTGACGACCAGTGAAATGGTGCAGCAAGGACAGGGAGCAGGAAGCAGTGTGTACAGCAGGGGTCCCCAAACTACGGCCCGCGGGCCGCATCCGGCCCGCCACGTCATTTGGTCCGGCCCCCTGAACAATGCCGGATCTGGCCCGCCTCCTCATACCAGAGAGCATTCAGTTTTTTTTTTCATATATTGTATTTTCCGGTTTATATGTGGATTTTTCTCCAACCACCAGGGGGCTCTTGAGCAGATGTGAAACAAACTTTCCCTCAATGGAATATAGACTAGTCAGTCCCAGTCACCGTTTCACTCACGGTTTTTTCCATTTGCATTCTGGGTAAAAATCTATCTAAAAGCGCGACTGTGTCGTCGTCGCCGCCTTCCCCCCCCCCCCCCCCCCCCCCCCCCCCCGCACACCCCCCCCCCCCCACCGCCACACGCCGCAG
>NW_015113023.1:325608-328223 GCF_001443285.1 Poecilia latipinna
TGGGAAAAAAAAAATAAAAAAAGCCGCGCTGGCTCCGCCCCCCCCCCCCCCCCCCCCCCCCCCCCGCTCGACAGTTTCAAAGACAGCACCCCTGGTGTACAGCATGTGCATGTTTCTAATGACAGAAATTCACATTTTTCTTGGAAGTTGAAGATGATATGGTGATTTAAAAATGCCTCACATTAAACGTCTAATGTGAGGCTCCAACTACAACTACGACTTCAACCGGTAAATATTATGATCTAAAAACGCTTTTTTTAAACCATTATATCGGAGACTTCCGCTTTCTTTCCGGCCGATAAATCGACAAGCAAAGCAACGTCTCTCCAAAATAAACAACCTTCTGTTGTGAGACCTTGTTGACATTTGCAGTGCAAGATCTCACAGTCAACTGTAGCTGCTAATGAACCTGAATCTCACTTTCCTCTTTTCATGGAAGGGGAATAAAAATAAGGTAAATGATTCGAGCAGACGGTATCATTGGCTTGATCACGTTTCCATTCTGGGTTTTAAAACCCCCAAAGCGGCAGGAGGAAACAGAACTTGTAGTTAGTAGCTGGGTTCATAAAAAAAGTGTTAACCATCTGGTGTTTTAAAAAGCATAACTGGTAAACTTCAGAGATGTCACAAACTCAGTGAAATGTAGACATTCATTAAAGGTAACTGCTTTTAGAAGCAAACACCACTAAAATAAATTAACTGAAAGAAACTTTTAAAAGTTTAGTTTTTAGCTGCTTTGACATTAAAATCATGCGTGAATAACTTGTTATCGCGATATGTCATTAAAAATCATGGCAGAGACGTGAACATTTACATGTCATCCATAGATGTCATCGACCTGAACGTCATCGATACTCGACAAACGTCACTATTCTGTGCCCTGATAAGCGGGAAGAAAAATAACAACTATGGCGGACAGCAATGAGGATTGTTGATGTGCTGGCTCCGGTCGGAAAATCGCGAGATACGCTCCACCATTAGCATCTACGTTTACTTCCGCAAAGGCGGAGCACTTCTTCTTCTTGTTGGCAAAACACTGAGCTTTTGCGCCCTCTACTGCGCATGCGGGACACTTTCAGGTCGTTTGCAGTTCTCACGAGAGATCACATACAAGTCGTATATATATTTGGAAATGTGAACGATTTTACAAAAGGGATTTGGGTCCCTTCAGGCCGCAGTGTGAACGTAGCCTATGTATTTTCATTACATTTTTATGAAATATATCTATTTAAATACGGCTGAAAACCACCTCATCCCAGCGCAAAAACTTTTTATGGAAAAACGTGAGGTTTTTTTTAATTGACGTGTTTCCATAAGCGAATTTATTTTTCTTTATTTAAATTTTTTGGTTAATGGAAAAGCAGTCCAGTCAAAGAGTAACGTTTTAGCTTTCCGAAGGGCCGTAACATATTAATTAGTATTCACATGACAGAGAGAGAAATACTAAATTTAAAATAAGACATGACAGTTTAATGAACCATCTTGCTTTTAGATTCTTACATACATGGCAGCAAATGCACATAAACCCAAGGGCAGATATGCTGAGACGTTACAGGTGACGGAATATCTTTCCAAGCTGTTTTGCTTCACAAATTTTGATTTAGACAGGAATATGCTAAAAGCCAGCCCCCGTGTGTGAGCACGCACCTCAGGAGCCAGGTTTCCGTTTTCCCACCTCTCGGCTTCTGCTCCCGACAAAGTCACAACTTCAAAGTCAAACAGCGGAAAGGTGAGACGCGCGCGCACACCGAAGTGAATGCAGGTCGCACACATTACAACACCTTGGAGTCCTATTTCCTTTTTTCCCCCCCCGAGTTTCGTCTCCTGCCATGCAGTGGGGCTCCTTCACCCTTTGTGACATACTTCCAGCTGTGAGGTTTTTCATTTTGTTCTAGAGAAATCCCACCTGGATCTGAGCTTTAACTGTCTTCAGCCCATCAACAAGATAATTAGTGAAACCTTTCCTCCCCACTTCCACTCAACAGTCAATTCAAACCAAAAGGAAAATATTTAAACCTCATTTTGATTTAGGTAAGTATTCTTTCTTAATAAGAATGATTTGCTGACTTATCCCATGTTTTACATCCTAAGTATGAGACACAATCCAGATTTTTTTGTCCTGATCTATATCTTGAATAATACTGTATTTTGAATAAATTTCAAACCAAATGGGGATTAAATTTGAGTGCAAAACCAGCAGAAACTCAACTTTAGGCGAATCTTGAGCATTGGTGGCTTTTGAACTGGAAATCCTGGTTCATTTTATGTTAATACCACCAACTTTAAGCCATAAATATTTTTTTCTTTTTTGCAGAAATTAGGTTTGGTCTCTGAAATGTACTCGTATATTTTACCTTTCTACATTTTTCACTGTACAGATATCAACTTTACTGTGACTTTTGTGATATTAGGTAAAAACACAAAATAGTACATAAACTTGAAGAAATTTATTTATTTCTTTTCAAAAATCTACAAGTGTTTGCATTTGTATGTATCCTTCTGGTTAATACCCATCAATAAAATAAAGTGCAACCAGTTACTTCTGTCTGAACTAGACCATTAAGCTGCCCAAGGTAACTCTGGGGGAGCTACAGAGATCCTCAACTCGGGTGAAT
>NW_015113023.1:330187-373070 GCF_001443285.1 Poecilia latipinna
GGGCCGTAACATATTAATTAGTATTCACATGACAGAGAGAGAAATACTAAATTTAAAATAAGACATGACAGTTTAATGAACCATCTTGCTTTTAGATTCTTACATACATGGCAGCAAATGCACATAAACCCAAGGGCAGATATGCTGAGACGTTACAGGTGACGGAATATCTTTCCAAGCTGTTTTGCTTCACAAATTTTGATTTAGACAGGAATATGCTAAAAGCCAGCCCCCGTGTGTGAGCACGCACCTCAGGAGCCAGGTTTCCGTTTTCCCACCTCTCGGCTTCTGCTCCCGACAAAGTCACAACTTCAAAGTCAAACAGCGGAAAGGTGAGACGCGCGCGCACACCGAAGTGAATGCAGGTCGCACACATTACAACACCTTGGAGTCCTATTTCCTTTTTTCCCCCCCCGAGTTTCGTCTCCTGCCATGCAGTGGGGCTCCTTCACCCTTTGTGACATACTTCCAGCTGTGAGGTTTTTCATTTTGTTCTAGAGAAATCCCACCTGGATCTGAGCTTTAACTGTCTTCAGCCCATCAACAAGATAATTAGTGAAACCTTTCCTCCCCACTTCCACTCAACAGTCAATTCAAACCAAAAGGAAAATATTTAAACCTCATTTTGATTTAGGTAAGTATTCTTTCTTAATAAGAATGATTTGCTGACTTATCCCATGTTTTACATCCTAAGTATGAGACACAATCCAGATTTTTTTGTCCTGATCTATATCTTGAATAATACTGTATTTTGAATAAATTTCAAACCAAATGGGGATTAAATTTGAGTGCAAAACCAGCAGAAACTCAACTTTAGGCGAATCTTGAGCATTGGTGGCTTTTGAACTGGAAATCCTGGTTCATTTTATGTTAATACCACCAACTTTAAGCCATAAATATTTTTTTCTTTTTTGCAGAAATTAGGTTTGGTCTCTGAAATGTACTCGTATATTTTACCTTTCTACATTTTTCACTGTACAGATATCAACTTTACTGTGACTTTTGTGATATTAGGTAAAAACACAAAATAGTACATAAACTTGAAGAAATTTATTTATTTCTTTTCAAAAATCTACAAGTGTTTGCATTTGTATGTATCCTTCTGGTTAATACCCATCAATAAAATAAAGTGCAACCAGTTACTTCTGTCTGAACTAGACCATTAAGCTGCCCAAGGTAACTCTGGGGGAGCTACAGAGATCCTCAACTCGGGTGAATCGATTCAGAGATTCACTCCAAAAACCTGGGGCAAGAAGGAAACCATAATCAGTCTGGATTGGAAATAAAATCAGATCTTTTTGTGGCTGGTCAGCCCTTATGTGTGCATCCAAACACAGAGACTTCCTCTGACACGGGAAGGTCGATCAACCCGACTGACAGTAAAACTTTAATGAACAATAAAAAGCAGGCCGACCTTGAGCGCTCTCCAGTTTGGATCAGATCTGATAAAGTGCTGAACAATGAGTAGATGGGCAAAAAGAAATAAAAGTGGCATTAGAAGAGATTTTCTACCTTATAAAGCAGAGATGTCAAACTCTTTTTCATTTTGGGCCAAATCAACATCACGAATGCTCTGAAGGGCCGGCTGTGCCAGAATGTAGTAGATAATATTGATCATCTTTTCAGACCCTCCAGGATTTTGCGATTGTTTTTGTGATTTTTTTCAATAAAAATCAAAGTGTTTGCGGTACTAATTTAGGAATATTTAGGCGTTTTACTCACCATATGGATTATAACTTCAGACCAAGGCTGAAGCAGTGAGCAGTAATTTAGATCCAATGTTTTTCAACATTTTTACCAAAGTTCTGCAATAAAATCACAGTTATGTATTAGAGTGAAAAAGTTCAGGGATTTGTTGATTTTGTGTGAATAATTCTTAAGAAACAGAAGGGACTCATTTATGTAATTTGACAGGAAATAGATAACTGATTTGATCTGATTGATAAAATAACATTTAAGCACACAGTTAACAGTTCTGCTTATGCATCCTTTTAGAGTCTAGAGGGCCACATAAAAAGCTGCGACGGGCCAGTTTTGGCCCCCGGGCCTTGAGTTTGACACGTGTTTATTACAGGTGTTGAGATAAAAACATCAACAAATAAACATCAAATTCAGTTTGAATAAACAGAAATCAGTGATTAAAAATATGTAAAAGTGAAAACTGATTTATTAAATGGTTGCAATATTAATTTTATAGGAACTGTAGATCTTTAAACATTTTTTTCTGATTAGATTTAGTTTTCAGCTCCAAAGTTCTGCTTTCTGAGGTCAAATTCAGCTGCAAAAACAATTTTAAAGATTGTTTTTAACTAAACCTTCATGGATTTCAAAACATAAATAATAAAAATAAAGACACCAACTGTCAGTTTAACATTTTATTCATAGTCCAAATTAATATCAGTAGACTTTTTTAAACATTCTTTTAAACAAAAATATAACAACTATTTACAATCACTTGTAAAAAATACATAAAAAGCGTACAAGCTAAATTCATGTTTGTCTTTCTAAAAGACATAAGTTACAACATCTATAGGTGTGAGACGGAAAGCTAACGTTTAGCCACAGACCGAGTTAATACCTCTTTGTACAAGATTGTGCAGCTCACTCTCCACATTTAAGCTTATTGTGCATTTCTGCTGTAATGCCAGGAGACGTTTACACAAACACACACAAACACACACATCCACATCTCTCTTATTGCGTTCCAGGAAACAAAGAAACGGACGACAAAGGGCTGAATTATATTCTGAAGTGAGGGAATTGTTGTTTTTCTCATTTTATTTTCAAAGAAACACAATCGTGTTTTTTAGAGAGGAAACAATAAAGCTGGGGCTTTTGATAAAACAAACACTAATTAGCATTTTTGAGTTCTAAGAATGTGTGGATTAAAATGAAAAAAGGGGGAAAACAGAAATATAAAACTTTTCTTTTGTTTTTTTTTGTTGCAATTTTACTGAAGTAAAAAAAATCAAGAAATTAATTTTTCAGCTCAAAGATTCAATAAAACTCCAGAGACACAAAGAGAAAATGTTTGATCGATTTAAACTTGAAGAAGCTTAAGCTGTTCAAAATGTAGACCACTGCTGAATGAATGAAGCTTAAAGGCAGCATCAGCATGGAGCTTCTTAAAAGGAACTCACTGCAGATCCTCCTGGCTGCAGGAGAGCGAGAGAGAGCAGGGCTTCCATTAAAAAAAAACACATCTTACCAAGTAATTTTAGTCAGTTCTTTTAGTGCAAATATCTTAAGAAAAAACTAACTCAAAAGTAACCTTTCAGCAAGATATATTATTTTGAGTCAATTATTCCTCCATATTATTTCACTTATGATATGGGAAAAATGTCAGTTATTAATGAATTTATCTGCTAATGCAACTAGAACATTTTAATCAATATTAAGTATTTTTTGATTTAAAACAAGCTCTTATATTTTGCTGAAACTAACTTACAAGCTGAAGATACTTGTAAGTTAGCTTTGTCTTATTTCAAGTCCTTTGCGATATTTGTACTAGAAACAAGAGTAAAATACCTGGTAAGATTTTGTGTTTTTGCAGTGCAGGTATAAGAAGATCAGAGTTGCTTTATTTATTCGTTTGAACTTTAATCCTATCTGTAGTGCAACAAGCTGGATTTGGAAAATTTGGCGGCTCTTTGGAAATCAAGACGTAAAGATTCACATGTTTTTGCAAAGCTAGTTCACTTATTTATTGTTTTATTTTAGAATATTATCAATACTTTAACAGCGACTGTTTTAATTATTTCTGTCTTTCAACAGAAATCTGAAAAACTTTGCACAAATTCTGTAATTTCTGTAACACTGATTTCAGTTTAAGAATACAAGTAAAGGAGTTGTGCAAAACGTCAAAGTGACATTAAAGACAAAATACCAAGAGGTGAAGGCCAAAATAAAAGCTTCCAGGCAAGCAGAGAGAGCAGGCAGGTAGAAAGTTTTATGTTTAGCTGAATGTGGAATTAGAGCGAGGATTTTTCTCTTCAGTTCAACAAAAAGCTCCTGTCAGTGTCGGGAGTTTGCATGAACTCTCCTCGTTCAAGAAGGCAGGAGCCTTCAAAGCAGAACTGCAACTACACAAGTGTTGTGTTGGAAACGTGAGAGCAGCGAGGAAATAAAAAAGAAGACCTGTTCTGATCCCAACACACACACACACACACACACACACACACACACACACACACACACACACACACACACTCTGCTACATCCTCCCAAAACTCAGCAGCAATTACACTCAAAGATCCAAAGTTGCAGCAAACGAAGCATCAAAACGGGAGAACACGTCAAAAAAAGGTCAAGAACCAAAACTAATTCCTTTAGCTTTCAACAAAAATATTCAAAAATATCCTCTCTGCACATTTATACAGACTCAGTTTACATTAAATTATGGCAAAGGAACAGCAAAAATATATATGTACAAATTTATATATCTGCTGTGAGTATCTATATATACTTATATATATTAGCAGTGATCATTTCAAGTCTTTGTGTGGCAAAAACAAATTACAGGAAGCAAACAGAACAGAGACGGAGGGAGAAAAAGAGATTCCAGTTAAAAACTAAAAAAATCATTTCTGTACAAATCTTCTGCTTTCAAAACAGATCTTCAAGCGTTTTCTTTAAATATTTTACAAAACAAGTATTTTGGGAGATGTAAGCCAGGCAGACCGTCTTTGTTGCACCTCGTCTGAGTGAGAAGAGCTACAAAAAAATGCTGCGTCAGCAAAAAATAATGCTGCATTATAAACAAATTTACAACTGAACCTTCTGCAGCTCGTAACTCGCAGACAACCAGTAAACACTGCAAACAAAACACAGACGCCGCCACGTAAACACTGTCCTGTTGGTTTTGGTGTGTGTGTGTGTGTGTGTTGTTTTTTTACAGCGCCTGCAGTAAATCGAAGGTTTTTACGTCTACAGGAGGCAGCGAGGCATTTGTTCTTCAGCTCATTAAAACCGAGTTTAATCCAGGTTTTACAGAACGAGCAGGAAGCAGCGACACAACGAGGCGAAGTGACGCAAAGTTTCAGGACGGGACGTGCTACGCAGACACGAGGGATTCCTGGAGATTTTCTCTTTTTCCACCTTTTGAAAATATTCATCAGTGCTTTTTAGGTTTTAACGATTAGAAAACTGGATTTTTTTTTCTTTTGCGTTCCCTCAATAATTTACTAGTCAGCATAACTGAATACTGAAAGTCTTTCTGCTGTTTTAAGGTTTCTGCTCGTTAGCATCTCGTTTTTGAAATATCTGAAGTTTGTATCTTTTTTTAGGATAGAAATGCTCCACAAACAGACGAGTAAAATACAAAAGCTCTCTTTTCATTCCTTCTAAGATATAAACTATTTAGTTATTTTAAAGACACCTGACAGGTTTGATTGATTTTTTTGTGTTTGTCGTCTGAAATGTTAACAAAGGGTTGTTTCCATGTGCAGCCACATCTCAGATACAAACAAATGTAAACATGCAGTTAATAAATCGATTTTCAATCAGATTTATGCACCAAATAGTTAAGAAGGTATAAACACGTTTTCTTTAAATGTGCAATTTTAAATTTGTGACATTTGTGACTGTAAAACAGACCAGAGTGGTTTTGCTAATTCATTGTGAGGGAACGCAAAAGAAAAAAAAAAATCTTAAAACACTTAAAACTCTCAGCATCATCTGTTTTGAGAGCTGTGGATCTTCATAATTTACATTCAAGTTAAAAAGAATGAAACCAAGGAGTTCACATTTGCAAGCTCAGAAATCCAGCCGATTAAAGCAAAACGTCAAGTTAAAGCAAAGACGACAAAACGTGCAGATGAGTGAGCCTGGAGAGCGAATGGAGGTACGTCGGTCCGCTTTTCCAGCGGGGCATAAATATCGTCTCTGTTCTTCTAAAAGTCTGTCTCCTGCGATGCGATCGCCTCTTCCAGCTTTGTTCACAGGTTCTCTTTTTAAAAAAAGTCTCTAAAATCTCTGATTTGTGAAACGGGTCCATAAAAGTCCAGAGGTCAGAGGTCACACGATGACCCCCGGCTGATGAGTTCACACCGCCGACACCTGTTCATCTGGAACAGAGGAGATGGGACAACATTTCACTTTTTTTAGTGCAACTCTGAAACAAAGAAGCAAACAAACAAACAAAACCATCAACTATTCAGCAGGCAGTGAAAAATACAGGAATACTTAAATTAGTTTGGATAAACATGAATGTTTCGACATGTGGGCCAAGAAAACCCACCTAAAAGCAAAGTGGGCCGATATCTGTTTATCCGATACGACGTATTGTCTGATGTTTGTGTTTTCTGCATTTTTCATATTTTAAGTATTGTTTTTATTTTTAATGTTGGAAAGGATTTTTACGACTGTGTGACGGCGCCACTGTCGGTCGAAAAAAGGAGTAAATTTCCACCAAAAACTCAGAAAGTTTCTCTCAGAAATATTCTAGAAACATTTTCATTTGAAAATCAGAATTTTTTTGTAGAAATTGTTTGATATTAGTCTAAAATGTTTATTTTTTTCTAGCAAATTTCCTTGTAATTTTCTTACTACTTTTTTCCTCTACAATGGTCCAAATTCGCAGCAGTAAATTCTGCTGTATTAGAAGAAAAGTGTCTGATTTCCAGTTTCTTTTGGGCTCAATTGAATTTATTTCCAGTGATAACAGGATTTGTGTCACTTTTATTCACAGTTTCAGTTGAGTATGGTTTTAATTTCATTTTTATTTATTGTGTGAAGTGTTCCTGACAAAACTGCATTAATTATTAATGTATCACTTGCAAATGGTTTCAAATCAATAATATTATCACTTATTGAATTAGACAGTAATGTAACAGCGTCTGACATTTTAATATATTTCATTTTTACATTTAGAGAAGTGAACTGGTTCTCAGTTGTTGCTTCCACAACTGAATAAAATGGAAGAATAATAGATGATGGTGTCCTGGTTGTGCCGTACCATCCTCGCTGTCAGCCAGGTCCTGCGCTGGGGGGACGAGGCTGGGCGGTCTGGACTGGCCCTGAATGGGGCTGGCCGTTCGGAGGTGAAGCCTCCGCGCCTCGGCCAGCCCGCTGGCCGCACCGGGGCTCTGCAGGAGCTTGCTCCTCTGCAGGGCCACGCTGTAGTCTGGAGGTCTGAGGTGAGGAGGTCGGGGGGCGGGAGACCCCGGCCCGCCGCCTACTCCGTCTGCGACCCCGAGGTCGCCCAGAGCCAGACCCTGGTAGCCTGGAGGGGTGGGAGGGGGAGCTCGGTAACGCTCATCCTTAGTGGGGGACGTGACACAGTACACTGGATGGATGTGAAGGTGGAAATAATGGGAGGATGGAGGAAAAGAAGGATGTGATGTACAGAAAACAAAAGGGGGAAAAAATGGAAAAATTAAATAAACTTCATGAACACAACATGCAAAACACGGGAAATTAAAGGGCAGTATTATGTTTCCCAGCGCAATCGAGTAACTGTGCCAACTGTAGTTATGAAAATGCTACATGTATCAAATATGATATTTCTGAAATTAAAATCAGGCCTCTGTCTCTTTAAAAACTCCTGGTCTTTGTGAGACTCGCCTTCAGGAAGTCGTCACAACACGGCTCCTCTGTTAACGTTTGCTAATTGCTGCTGGCTAGTCTGAAGGAGCTGAGTGCCCAGGAGTTTGGAAACTGCAGCTCTGAGGAGGAGCTTTGCCTCGAAGGCGGGGCTAAGTCCACCCAGGCGTTTTGAACAGCTGACTGGTTGTCATGGAGACTAAAGGATTTCTCAAACGTTCATGAAAGAGTCAAAGCAACACTCCAGGTTTGTTTTTGATGAAGTTAAAAACATTTTAACATGATGAAAAACTCAGAAAAATAATACTGCCCTTTAATAGAAAAACATAAAACTAATAAGATGGATGACAGCAGTGCATAAAAAAATCCCTAAGCTGAAACGGGTGATGGTGTGTTTGTAGATTTAATAAAAAATAATCAAATCAGCCTACTGGCTAATACATATATTTAATTTTCTTAAATAAATAAATCTTTTCTGCTCGTTTTGATTTTCCTCCTGGACAGACGGACACGCATGCAGGAGAGGAGGTGAGCGTGAGCGCTGCTCGGCTGCGTTCATCCTGATCCCTCACCTATCAGGCCCTTCTCTGTGCTCGACGTCACCGTTTTGTACGAGGCGTCTGCGCTTTGCCCTCCTTCCTCGTTGGCTGGCGAGGAAGGAAGCTCCGAGGCGTTTCGCCGCTTTATCGTTCCGTAATTCCCCTCGTAGTTATCCGACAGGGAGCCCGACGACGTCCGGCTCTCCCGCGCCGCAACGCTCAGATCTGAGCTGGACTCTCTGGTGAGGCGGCCGGCGGCGTCGCCGGCCCACGAGGGCCCGGCGGCGTCCGCCTCGGCCATCGTCCGGCCCAGCAGCGGGAGTTTGAAGCCGCTCAGGTGCGTGTGGGGGAGGGAGAGCGGGTGGCCGTGGATGCCGTGGTCCCAGGGCCGGCAGGACGAGGCGGGGAGGATTTGGAAGGATTCGTGAGAGTTGGAGGAACAGGAAGTCCAGCTGCCGCGGCCGCTGTCCACCACCGAGTCCAGGGACAAGGAGGCGTGGTCCGGGGTCAGCTCCTCCGTGGAGAGGGAAGAGGTGAAAGGTCGCGCTGCATGTCCTCCTCGAGCCACGACTGAAGAGCTGATAGACAGGAGGAGAGATGAAATGTTTCACTTTCTGTGTTTCATGTCACAATACATTTTTAATACCTGGATAACAAAGTCACAGACAATATTCCACATTTACAAAGATTGAAAAAAGCTAATCGTTTTTCTGCTAATCTCAAAAATTACATTTAAATGACTCATTTAAATTAATTTGATGAAACTGGGAGTTCTGGTTACCAGCTGATGAAAGACGCACATCAGCCTCTGTTTGCAAAGACAATAAAGGTAGAAATGGCTGAAGGATAAAACATCATTTACTAAAGAGACCAACAGAAATCTGTCCTCCATGACAAACAACGTAGGGAAAAGATTCCTCTCAGTGATCCGGCTGTTTGATTCACTGACTGTATTTTACAGGACAAACCAGACAGTCAATGAAACCGAGCCGTATTTCATAAAACAGGCCGATGCTACGAAGCAAGGCTGCCAAGGTAATATAATATCAGAGAGGTAGATATTTCAGCTTTGTCTTTATGAGGCAGATAGGCCTGATTATGGGCAGATAATAAAGAAGCGTTGTTGTTTACTCAGCCAGATTAAAAAGCCGACACTCTGTCCTGGATAGAGAGGAGAGCAGTAAAACACGGGGATGCTAATAAACAGGTGTTATTTTTTATGACTTCCAGTTCTTGGAGTTTTTAATGAGGATGGGTGTAAATGGAAGCAGCTGGGGGAAGGAAACAGGCGAAAAGCAGCAGATGGTCAATAGGTGGATGTTTTGTGCAAAAGTTTGAGGTGAATAGAGAAGGAGTCAAAAAGTTAAGCTTAGTTAAAATCTAAAACAGCAGACGGTATTCACATCCATTGATCTTTTCTCCATTTTTTTAAAAGTTATATCTGCTAACGTCAGTGTTTTTTATTGCAATTTTATTTGAATAACCAGTAAAATTCAGCCTGGCTTTCTATGATATCCCTAATAAAAGATGAGCAACAGATCATTTCTTCTTTCCTGAGCCCCTTATTGGGCTGGAGAGAAAACGGCAAGTATCTGTGGCTACAAGCTAACCCTGCGCTGCCAACGGCACGGTGGTGGGGGGTCATGCTAAGGGAATGTTCATCTTGAATAAGGACAAAGTTTAGATGGTGGTAAATACAAGGCCATTGTGGAAGAAAACCTGGCAACCAGATTAACAACCTTAAATATACAGAAAGAGCTACAATGCTGCGGTCGCAATAAAAAAACACCAATGTTAGAATGGTCCAGTCAAAGCCCAGATGTAAAAAAAAACATAATAAAAAAATACAGGGGAAAAAATGTGATTATTGTTGTTCAAAGAGGCTTTAATATATTTTGTAAAAACAAAAGAGAGCAAACTTACAAACTAACATGAATGATAGTTTCATGTTAGCTACTTTATGCAAAGTCCTTCACCAAACTTTCTGCTGTAATAAGGAAAAATGTCAAAAGGTCCAAAGGATGTAAAACACAGCCCTGTATTAGATTATTAAAAGGTTTATCACAATGTAAAAATCCATTATTCTATTAAATGTCGTGTTTTCTGGATGAGGTCTAAACCCTGACGGGATTCCTCTAAAATCTAAATCCCGTTCATCTCATTATGGCTTCCATTTAACGAGCGCTGCTTCCACCCTCAGATAATTAAGCAGACAGATTAGATAAAACGAACTGAACTGGAGCCAATTACCTTGTGCTGGGCTGGCTGTAATCAGCAGTTAAGTGTGCATTTAATGCCGCTGTGCCCTCAGCGACCACAGCAGCCGTCGCGGCCGTAGCATTAGCAGCAACGGTGGCAGCGGTACCGGAACCGGCCCGGTTACAGCGGTCGTCCGGTCCGGAGGCCTGCGCCGAGTCCACGGAGCAGATACTGGAGCGGGACGAGATCTCGCTGTGACTGGAGTCCGACAGGTTGTCCGATTTGGCAGAAGGGAGGAGGGGACAACCTGAAGACGGAGGACATTCAGGATGAAATGACTGGGAGGAGAATCAACAACCGAGAATATGATGTTGGTTCTGTAGCTACCTGCAGTTTGACCAAACCTCCATTAACCCACTTAACACTAACTGTCATTTAAATGATTGTGAAACAAGTTTGAACTCAGAGTTTGAACTTTTTATCACAAGAACCTGCAGAACTCAGTAACACACATAAATGAACAAATAGATCGTCACATACAAACCTGAGACAAATCTCGTTTTGTCAAAGTTTGTTTCTAAAAGTCTGTTTAGTGGTGAATGTTTTTCTGTTCACGGCAGGATTAATGCTTCAACATTAACTGAAGAAGAAACGACAAACCGGCTGGAGATCAGCCACATCGAAAAACTCAAATACAATCTTTTCTGATCAGTGAATGAACCACACAAAATATTACCAAATACTCATGGTCTACTTTCTAGAGAAAATATCTCAGTGAACTTAAGACAAAACTAACAGACAAGCAACTTTTCAGCAAGAAATATGACTGTTTTAAGTCAATTTTTCCTTAATATTGGTGAAAAAGTTCTAGTTCCACTGGCAGATTATTCCACAAAGAGAACTGTGCCGTTACCTAGCAACCCCCCCGCCAAACCCAGTCCGTTACCTAGCAACCCCCGCCAAGCCCAGTCCGTTACCTAGCAACTCCAGCCCAGCCCAGCCCGTTACCTAGCAACCAAATTCTACTTCCATTGGCAGGTTATTTCACTTACAACATGTTTCCATGTTACCAATAAAATCATTTGCCAATGGAACTTAAAACAAGCTTTTATTTCTTGCTGAAAAGTTACTTGTAAGTTAGTTTGGTTTTATTTCAAGTGTATTAAGATATTTGTGCTAAAAACTAGACAGAAATACTTGATGAGATTTTGTGTTTTTGCAGTGTGGAATTGTTTCTGCCTCGTTACTGAATCTCTCATTCTGTCTGCTACATCATTTCTTTTGGAAACTTTTGGAGGGAGGCATCCTGTAACTCTAATCTCCTGGCGCTGTCTGTCTCGGACGTCTCAGATGGTTTTCCTCCTGCTGTGTCGGTCTCGGCACAGCCAGAGGAACGGGTTGGGGCTGACCGATCTCCTGACTCTCTGCTCTGTCTGTCCTTCAGCCTCCTGCTGAGCCGAGGAGGACAAAGTCTCTCCGGAAGCTTCCTCGCTCTTTGGCAGCGGCCTCTCTCTGGACTGACTCCTCTCTCTCAGCACCCTGAAAGGAGACAGCAGTCTGGCCCTGATGGGTGTCCTGACACCAGCGTGGGGAGGAGGAGGAGACCCGCAGTGAGCCGAGGGGTTCTCCCTCTGCGTCTCTGGGGTTCCTGATCTCCTGGGTAACGCCTGCCCTGCCTCTGCCTCCGGTTTCCTCTGCTGCCTGGATCTTCCTCTCCTCGGTTCTTCCTGACCTGCCTCTGCCTCGTCCTCAACCTGTCCCTCTCTGTTCCTGCTGCTCTCTCGGCTATGCTGACTGGTCATCTGCAGGATCCTCTTGTGGAGAAGGGCCCCACCTATGCCGTAGCTGCGCAGACTGATGGTGCCCGTCTTTGTACTGGCGTCGCTGGTCAGCGACGACGAGGATCCCGATAAGTTCATCTGGCTTGAGTTCTGCGATTTTGCGGCGCCGCCCACTGGCAGAAGAAATGAAAGAGACGGAAAGGAGAACATGTGAAAAAAAACCTGAACCAAAAATACTTGGTAAGATTTTGAGTTTTTGCAGTGTGATACTGTAAATAACACCTGATATGAACATGAAGGAGTCTTCATAAATATCTACAACTGTTGTCATGACATGCAACATTTAATTAAAACCAATTAAAAGTATCTACTTTGCAATAAAAGTGTCATTATTTACCAAATACTTCATGACAACAGACGTATATATTCATGAAGACTCCTTCGTGTTCATGTTTGTCCTGTCAGTGTTTAAATGAAGTGTCTTCCAGAGTCACTGGAGGAATGAATGTGTGTTGCGTACCTTTGCGTGGCGAGCCCTGAGGCGACACTGTGGGGCTGGAGTGGAGCGACGACACGGTGGAAACGGTGTCATCACACGGCCTCTTGGCGCTCCACTCATCCGACGGGTTCGCTGAAGGTTTCTTCACCACCTGCGGAGAATTTGAGTCTAACAGAAAGAAAAAATAAGATCATGAAGACAAACTGTGAAGCAAGTAGAACCGGTAAAGTGTAGCGGAGGAAACTCACTGGAGGCGCTGTTGTCCTTGGCGGTGCTCTTCTTCCTCAGAGGGTTCAGAGGCACCTGGACCTGCAGGACTTGTGACACCCTGTTCTGAGTTTTCCCTGAGGGTAACGTCGCCCTGAGGGACACCGGAGACATGTCCGACTTGTTCGCCCGCCTCTCGCTCAGGTTTTTACCCACTGAAAACAAAGACAGTTAATAGAAATGTACATTTACAAACTCTGCCACAAACTGCAACCAGTTTCTAGAGCAAAACTTACAATTAACCTTCCAGAAAGATACATTAATTATAAATGAATGATTCCTTAATATTGGTGAGAAGGTTCTAGTTCCATTGACAGATTATTTCACTTATAACAAGATATTTTCCACATGTATGTTATTATTTTCATATGAGTGTCTACAAACTCTTTATTTTTAATCCATAACTTCCTGTTTCTCTGGGGTTTTTATATGATGTGACACAAACCAACATTTCTTTATCAACAGTCAGTGATTCAGAAATAATTCAGAAACTTGAACTGTGGTAAATAAAAACATTCATGTTTATCTGGTTTAGAGCTACACTTTTAAACAGATTTACCAGCTGCATCATTAAATGCAGACTGTGTTGTCATGTCATTGTTGAGGAAACCTGCTAGGGGGCAGCGTGAGCGAATATTACAAAACCAAGCAAAGGTCAATCAAAATATATTTAATTTTCAGGGAAACAGTTGAGTTTTAGGTTCACTAATTCATCTTGAGATACAAACAACTTTTTTTCTTTAAGTTTCTGTTTACTGAGACGAAATGCAAAACTTCAGACTAGAATTAGAAACAAAAAATAAAAGCAGACATATTTTTTGTCTTTTCCTTATACACGCATCTCTAAAATAGAGAGTGAACAAAACATGTTTAAGAAAAACATAAATGTGTATGTTCTGAAAAAAATGTTTGTATAAGGAAAAGTAAAAAACAAAAAATATATTTTTAACCACAGTGCATCTAAAATACATTATTTAAAATCAATTAAAATAATTAATTTATTTTTAATTAAAATATTTTTTTACAATTAATTTTATTCTTTTACATTAGTTAGCAATAAATAAATTAATTATTAATTCATTAATTTTTAGTGAATTAAAAATTAATTATTGCTAATTATGTCAGGTTTGGTCCTCCATAGTTTATACTAGTAATGCAGAAACTTTTAGTTTAAAACACATTCAGTCTGACTCCTGATTAACTCACATGTGTTGTAAGACGGCTCACACTGCAGGGACATGATTTGGTGTTTGTCCTCATCCGTCTCCACCGTCAGGTTGGACAGGTACTGCTTCACCTTCCTGGCCATCTGGGCGTCTTCGTAAAGCTTCTTAGCGTTCAGGAGGGAGCTGCGGCGCACGCGCTTCTTATGGGCTCCACCCTGAACGTCCAGGATGTTGGAGTTGGTGCTGCCTTGACTCAGAGACCTGACAGAGGAGGAAGAGACATTGGAGATGGAGAGGAAAGAAAATGAATGGAAACAGATTTAGATTGGAGAGGATTCAGAGGATAAAGGAAGTGAAGAAAAAGAGAGGCAGAAAAGAAAGAGGCAAAATCATAAAATCACTCTGAGTAAACAGAAAAACACTTCGGTAAAATCTGAAAATCTGTTTTGCAGCACAGCATTTTAAAACGGGACCATGCAACCGGGGAGAGAGGCAGCGCCCCCTTATGGGCCATGCTGACAGTGCAGAACAGCGGGACATTCTGTCCGATGGAGGCAAAAAGGGTTAGGAAACACAGGATGCAGAATACTCAACGTGGAGATGCAGATGTGGAGATGCAAACACAAACCAGAGTCAAATAGTATTTGCAAATGCTGAAACTGTTAATTTTATTTTCCATTTTTACCAACAGCTGGCAGAGGAACTGGTTTGGTGACTCATTTGCTGATGTGGAGATGAGAAACATCAAGATTTTTGGAGTATTTTCCACATTTTCCAAACTAGGAGTTTCTATCTAATGAGTTTCATTTTAGGCAAAACAACTTCAAATTGTGAATATGATAGAAAATTACTTATTCACAAATAAAGTCTAAAAATTGTGCCACATATTTGTATTAAACCTAATTCTGGACAATAAATCAGTAAAAATATCGATCAATATCAGTAGATAACACGCTTGATCAAATATTCAATAAGCAACTAGCAACTCACTCACTCTTTGGTTACCTAGCAACAACTTGAGTAACTTTTGGTTACCTAGCAACAGTCTGTTGAGTAACTTTTGGTTACCTAGCAACAGTCTGTTCAGTCACTCTTTGGTTACCTAGCAACAGTCTGTTGAGTCACTCTTTGGTTACCTAGCAACAACTTGTTGAGTAACTTTTGGATACCTAGCAACAGTCTGTTGAGTCACTCTTTGGTTACCTAGCAACAGTCTGTTGAGTCACTCTTTGGTTACCTAGCAACAGTCTGTTGAGTAACTTGCGCAGCAGCAGTTTCAGGTTTCCCCACTGTTCCTTATAACAGCTTAAAAATAAAAAATGGTGTGTAGAGAAAACTCTGGGTAACAGAGGAAAGGTCAAGCCACCAGACTGGCATTATTTCAGATATTCAAAACAAAAAACTAATCAATAATTACTGATATGAGTTTAATTCCAGCAGCACATCTTCTGGGGAACCTCTGTAGAAGTTTTGATGTCTAGAGATTAAACATTTTGTTCATTTTTTTTGTAGAAATGACAAAATCTCAGTCAGACTGGATGGAAAACATCAGTGAACATCAATTTGTAGTTCATTTTAAAACAAGAAGTTTGGAGGACAAGAGAAATTTATGAAAATAAATTTATAAACCATATTTGCAGATTTTATTTTATGTCTAGCCAATTAAATTCAAATAAAATACAATGAATTTTATGGCTATAATGTGAAAAATGTGAACAAGAACTTTGAATACGCCTGTAATGTCAAACTTCAGGAAAAGATTTTCAGAATAAAATACTGACCTAATGTCTGACATCGTCAACAAACGACACATTTCAGGGTTTGCAATAATGTGAGGAAGATATGGCTGCATTAGAAAATGCAGCCAGTTATGGATCATAACATCTTTACAAGCTACTATCTGACTTCTTATGAACATGGCAGATAATCAATGGGTGTTCAATGGATTCATGTGGATGAGCACTGCCAATGCAAATGGGAGGTTAATCACACAGACACACAGAAAAAGGAACACATGCAGAGTTTTATGCAGGGTGGACAAAATTTCAGCCGGTCCAGACTGGAACTGGGTTAAAAACTGGAAACCGGGCCACGACTTACCCTAAACTCTTCCACCTCTTCTTCCTGCAAGCAAGAGGCGTGAAGATTGAGGCGTGACTTAAAGACAAGTTTAACGACTTGGGGAGGAGTGGAGGAGGAGACGAGACTCATGTAGACTTCATGCCACCACAAACAAACAGGAAATGACCGGAAATGACCACATGTGGGACATTCTCCCCTTATCAGCCCAAAAAGTGAGTTTTAATGTTTTAATTTACAGAATTTATTGACAGGACTTCCTGAAGGTGTAGTAAGATGGGGGTGCCTGCAGGGGGCAGTCATGCACCGCGGCAGTGACAGACTGTGACAGACAAACTGAGCGATTCCAGCTACACGCAGCAGCTGTCATCAATTCCACCTCCACTTCCAAACTGCATTGCAGATTAACAACTGCAACCCAAACATGACCAGGGAAGGAAGCGAAGGGAATTGATTGGACGAGACGCTGAGCGTGGCCTGATCCCACAGCTGAGGGATCCAGGTTGGCTGGAGGATGTATGGTAGCCGTGCTTCCCTTTTTGCCAACATGTTTTTGTTTTTAAACTAACATCTACCTTCACACTTCAACACTCTGAGGATTTTTCCTCCAATCTGATGGTAAACAGGAGGAAGAAAGCTGCAGGATGTAACTTTTTCACTATGTTGTGACAGGATATGAGTCTGGAAAAACTGATCTCCTATTATTTCTCTAAGTGCTAACTAGAAACAACCAATCAGAGCCAGGAGGCGGGTCTTAGCGCTGTCAATCAATCCTCTCCTTCCATCCCTTGCTCTATGATAAACAGTTTTTCTGTAACGATGAGTTGTTTCTCGATTATTAGCATATTTGGCAATCCGTATATGAGGCTGATTGACAGCACTAAGACCCGCCTCCTTGCTGTAATTGGTTGTTTTTGGTGCATTTCTTCAGACAGCAATAGTAGTACATAATCAGTGAAAAAGGATCTTTTCACAGATTATGTAAAAACATCTTATTTGTAAAAGTTACATAAAGCAGCTTTGCAGGAATCTCTAGATTTTCAGTAAAGCCTAGAGTTTGGCTAATTATTTCTGTAAGTTAACAGATTGAATAAAATCTGACTCACCAAAATCGCTCTTAAGATCTGAAAACTGGCCCCAACAACAACACTGAAGCAGAATAAAAAGAAGTAACAGATGAATAAATGGTAACTAACCTCTGTCTGAACATGAGGGCGGGGTCCATGTTGGCCGAGGTCATCCGCACCACATGTCTGATCTCCTTCGCGATCATCCGCAGCTTCTCAAAGTTCACAAGGCCGTCAACGTTGGAGTCGTTGCCTGGGAGGAAACAGGTGAGCGTACACACACACACACACACACACACACACACACACACACACACACACACACACACACACACACACACACACACACACACACACACACAAGCAAACCAATTTAACTCACAGTGAGCTGTCAGCGTTTTATGAAACATTCATATTCTGAGACTCTTGAAACGTAAAAGAAAAGAGAATCTCTGGTCATTGTTGCAGGAGATCAAGGTTCCTGTTTTTAACATTTTTTTTGGAAGGCAGTATTTATTTTTGAAACTTTCACAATTAAGGAAACTTTCTGTTTTATCAGAAAATGCCAGACAGTTTCAGGTTTTCTAACCTGACTTTGACCTGGTAGTTTACAAATATACGATGGGGAAACAGAAACAGGTTCATTGGAGCCCAAGTTTGACTTTATGCTGCAAAGAGACGGTAATGGAGCAAAATCACTTTTAAACCTTGTTTTGTTTATTTAGCTGGAGCTAACTAACTCTGTGTAATGTCCTTTTTTAATAGTATAAACACAAAATAAACCTTATATTTGCACCAATGTACCCAAAGGAAACTGTCCTGGTTCTTCTGCACAGAGGGTGGAAAATCCAGAAATTTTACTCAAGTGAGAGTAGAGACACTTCATAATGAAATTACTCTAATAAAATTATTTTTTCTAAAAGGTTTCTGAAGTAAATGTAAGTAGTTACTACCAAACTCTGGCTCATACCTACAGCCAATCAGCACCACGGAAAACGAATGGTGCTCCTGGATTGGCTGCTTTGCAAACTCCAGCCAATCTGTGCAAATTTTATGGTAATGTTGATACAAACTTTTCAGGTTTTTTCCCCAATCATAAATATATATCACTTTATGTTGGCCTATCGCCTAAAATCTGGTTAAACAAGATAAAGTTTGTGTTTTTAATGTGACAGATTATGGAAACCTTCAACAGACTTCTGCTTTCAGCTAAACCAGACAGAAACGTCACCAAGTTTCCCTACCTTCGTGCAGGAAGGTGAGGTCCTTCTTGACCACAGGAAACAGCGGGATGATGGGCGGCTGCATGCTTTGGCTGCTCAGCACGTTGCGGTACTTGGCCATGTTCCTGGACGGGTCGAAGACGTCCTGCAGGTCCTCAAAGAGCTTCTCATACTTACTGGGCAATTTCTCCCAGGAGCTTCGCAGCCGGGCCACCGGTGCCAAGTTCAGCCCGCTGTGCAGGAGAGAGGGAGAGGAGCAGGCAGGGCGGAAATGAGGCAACGTGAGGTGCTGACTAAGACGGTATGCGTTCTTCTTTCTCTTACTTTATTCTCTCTGTTTTTGTACCTTTTGTAAATTCTGTCCATTTTAATAAATTCGAGTTTTGTATGACAAAATATATGAAGCGACAAAAACTTTTCAACACTTATTTCATCTTGGGTGTTTTGTATTTTTCTTATGTTTAGTAAAGTGAGTCACTTCTCCCAGGCAGTCGGTTATCAATCACAAAAACACACCAGGAAACTGGATTACTGTGAACTGTAACTACCTCAATAAAAAGATTTTAAAAAAGCAGTTCACTAAGAATCCAAAGCAGAAAATATGATTCTGCTGCAATAATGCAAAACAACCTGCTGGTATATTCTTCTTCAGAAGATGTTTTTTTTTTGTGCTTTCTACATTTTAAATATGACTAAATTATTAGATATTGGTCCAGTTAAACATTTTTGGTTATATCTGAATTGTGGGATCCTTCCTATAAGAAATTAATTCACAAAAATACGTCAGCATGTTCTGTGTGGGGCTTAATGTGTTTGGATCCATACTTTGTTTTTATGGAAGATTAACCTGAACACTGTGTTTATGAGCAGAAATACAGATTCTGAAAATATTTGCTTGATATCTAATTTAATGTGATAAACATTCCTACAATCCAAATGCATTTTATTCTGTGGGATTGAAAAGTGAAACTTAAGGTAAAATCCAGTGTGGTTTATATTTCAGACTGCGACAGAGTCGGTAGGAGAACGTTGAGTTTCCTGTTTCTTGCACACAGTGGCAGATGTGCCCCTGTCACCGGGCAGGTTAAGCATCAGAGAGCCATATGCACCAGGAGATCCTGCTGTGAGCAGCAGAGTAAGGGGACATGGAGGTCAGACTCCTCTGCTCCGCGTTTCTCACAGCTGTGAACAAAGGATCGTTATGCTCAGCTGCTGCAAGCTCAGATCGTTACTGATACAGTTTAACACCTAAAGATAAATCTGAGACGTAATCCTGATTCTCCTGACACATTATTAAAACATTCAGTAATCAGAAAGTTAAGTAATTTAGATGTTTTGATATAACCTCTAGTCGTGTTTTTTAACACTGCTCCAGAAGATCGTTTCAGAAAGCTGCTCTGGAGTTTAAAGTGATTTTGTGGCTTATTTCAGGTATTTGTGAAGCTTTGATCGGATTCAGATTTCTGTCAGTATCAGTGTTCATAGTATTTATTTCTAGCCTTGACTTTGTGGTATTTTATTGTAGAAGAATAGGTGACGTCACACTGTGTGTGTGATGGTGGAGATTATTGCATCTTCCATTAGAAATGATCAAGTTTACCTGGTGAAGCTGGTAAACTTCCGTTCAGCCTTCCTGTTATCTACTGAGGTCAGCTTTGGGTCAATTAGTTCCCACCATAGGAAAAATGTTTTCTGGGTTTTCATACCCAGAAAACAAGCCAGTTGGTTGTTTAACAGGGGATGAAACAACCAAAGCAGCAAAGTTTACTGTTGAACAGCTTCTTTCACTTGCTTTGTTTCCTCTGACTTGCTTTTTAAACACTGAAAATATCTAACTTTGAGTCTTCTTCCCACTCTAACAACTTCCACACTGAAGAGTGTTGTGGTCTTTTCCCTGGACCAGATGTTTCCCAGTTAAAACAACAATCCATATCCAGCCAGCAGGTCTCATTGGGCCCAACTGTTGTGGCTGGTGAGCAGACAGACTGAACCCACCTGATGATGGCGAACATAGAGTTGAAGTTCTTGCACTCTCTGCAGTGCAGAGCGATCTTGATGAAGTGCTTGATGGTCTTCATCCTCTTCAGGGTGTTTGGCTCTTTCAGGATCTCAGTAGCCACCCAGAAGGTCTCCTGGTTTATCACCTCCTCAAACTGTTTCAGGTTTGTACACCCAGCAGACGAGTCCAGCTTGAACAAGTCCTCCACATACCTAGCAACAGGAACAAGGAGAGAAAACAATGCATGAGATCCAACAATTTCTACATTTTGCCATGCATTTGGCACTTTAAATTTCTTTCTTTTTTGGCAGTCACATAAAGTATTACAGGTATATAAATCACAAAGTGCCTACTCTGTGGACTCGATGTTTCTGAAGAGTTCAAAGTCTCTCATCGACAGCTGGGCGGCGACCTCCATGGTGCTGAGCTGCAGCAGGGAGATCTGACTCTCTCTGAGGAGATCCTGAGCGTCGTCATCTGAACACAACGTCTCCGTCTCCATGTTGTTCTTCAGGTAATATCTGTAGGAAACAGCAATGAGACGGAAACACAAGGAGGTGGATTATTTACCTGAAAAATACTCCCCAAATCCGTCTTTCTTTGCCCTTTCTCAAGCTGCATAACGCTTAATCGTTTGAGTCTCTTTAGGGACTTAAAGTACATAGAAGAATATTTTCTCACTGAATTTTAACATCATACATTTACGGAAATATCATAACAATTCTTTACAAGTATTTCTAAATTAGCACCCAAAATATGTGGTTTTGATTGCAAAAAAACACAAAAACAATCATAAAATGCAGGAGGAACTGCTGTTTATTAATATTTCAACAGTTCAATGGGTTTTATCAATACATTGTGTCACAACCGGCCCTTTAAGAACATTCAGACTTTTGATCAAATGAAAGTGAGTTTGACTCTCCTGATTTACTGCCTTCACCATCTCATCTCTTCCACCATATGCTGCTGTGTTTATAAATGTAAACCTTCGTACTTTCCCTCTAATGGAGCCGTAATGCAGGCATCCTGGAACGCAGACCCTCTGAGGATTCAAGGCCTGGAGTGGGCTCTCTCCAGCAGTAAAGTGTTGGCACAGACTGGAGACTAAATTGCACGATAATGCTGACAGAGAAGCTGGAAGGCAGAGCAACAGGTTGCGTTGTGACTGAGCTAAATTCTCTCATAAAACACAAGGTGTGAAACAAGGTCAACAGAAAAAGAGCAGAGCAACATTTAGCTTGGAGGCCATAAACCAAAGTGTTTGAAAAGCCTTAAAACGTCAGATTTTACTGCAGCAGCGTTTTCTTACAAACAGGGAAGGAAGCCCATAGCATCACAGATACTCCACTGTACTTTTCAGAGCATAAGTAAGGTGTTTCTCTAAGTACAGTATTTTCTGCACTATAATGTGCACCTTCAATGAATGGCCTATTTTAAAACTTTTTTCATATATAAGGCGCACCGCATTATAAGGCCCATAGAATAGACGCTACAGTTAGGGTTGCCACCGGACGCATCTCTTCAGATGTGGATGTGTAATAATAAAGAACTGGTCCCAGAGTACTTTATATAGCAGGCTGCCCCAGTTGTTGTTTCACTCACGGTGTTGCGATATTGTGCCCAACTGCTTTCTGGGTAACACAGACCAACCGACACGCTGCCGCTGCAGTCTCTGTCTCTCTTCTCCGGCTTTAAATGCATCGGGGCTGGTCCCTTGGTAACTCTAGTCGAAGCACCACGGATGAATGTCTAAAGCCACTTGTTGACATAAAGAATGTCAACAAAACAGTCCGACTCCGGTCGGTGAGGAGAGACTTGGCCGGACGATGGTCACCCTTCTCCATTCATGCACAGCATGTTGGTGGAGAACGTGGTGCTAAGTGACCTGCAGACGACCTGATTATCAGGTCGGTAGGGAGATAGGTCAGTCAAACTTTATTAACAAACCAGCGTTCTGACAACTATCCCAGCATTCACCACGCGCTTCTTTTTCTACGGGCGAAAATGAAGTCAGCGGCTGCTTACCGTAGTTGCCAGACCTGTTGTGGCTCAATATTGGTCCATATATAAGGCGCACTGTCGGCTTTTGAGGAAATTGAAGGTTTTTAGGTGCGCCTTATAGTGAGGAAAATACGGTATTCATCTTGAAAAGTATGTTGGCAAAGGGTTAGTTTTGCTGAATCTCAGTAACGATGAATATATTTCCATTATTTGGCCTTTAGATGGCAGGTGACGGTTGCCATGGAGATTTATAAACCCAGCATGCTGCTCCTTGATGCCGTTTTCTATCAGTTTTTCACTTCCCTTAGTGGGAACTAGTCTAATACTAGTCTCACCAACTGGGTAATTTGTTAATTATTAATAAAAAGTTCCTCAAAATCTTGATAAGCTGACAAAAAAAAAAAAAAAGTAGTTAAATTATAGGTTGGATTATTTCAAATATTTACAATGTAATATTATGGTATTGATGTGAATTTGCTGATTTAATGCCATGTAACTGATAAGTAGAGGAGATATTCGGCCAAGTGTAGAAAAAGAAGAACTTGATCAATGAAGAAAACACAAAGAAGAGAGCAGGGTTTGATAAGAAAGGATGAGGACAGCAGACGAGACTAAATTAAAGATAAACAGAATCAGCGTAATCTTTGAGAAATACCCAGTGGAAACACTCAGTGTATGTGTGTGTGTGTGTGTGTGTGTGTGTGTGTGTGTGTGTGTGTGAGGATACCATCCTCACTTCATTTCTATGTAGGCTGACAGGGTGCAGAAGGCCTGCTATTGGCTCAGCCTGCCACTCCCTGAGCTGCTGTCAATCAGCAGCAGCAGAGCGCTGGAGTCTGGAGGACGACGAAGAGACACAGCGCTCCCAAACGTTTCTGCTAAACGGGAACTTCTTCTGCTGATGGCTGTGAACGCACACACTGCTGACGCTACAAAACCATCAACAAACACCACTGAAGCCTCTGTATTAACCATAAATGCTCCCCATTCTTCATATGTAAAACTGAAGCTCTCTCAAAAACAAGTAATGTGTATTTTCTTAATTTATGTACAGCTTTAGATATGCTCAGTTGTACAAAAGAAGAGTCTTAATTGTATTAGGGATGTTTGCATGAGGCTGTATGAATAATTCCATACATGCCATGCTGCCTGCAGAGGCCACCGCCCTGACAGAGGATGAAAAATTCATGCTAGCCTTGTTGGGAGGGGACTGACGAGGGACCCTAACGACAGGAGGGGGGAGGAGAGACGGGAAAACTGTGAAAAAGTAATGGAGGAGGCAGCATCTGCTGCTCCACTTCAATTTTTCTGCTGGATTTCAGATGAAAAGGACGCAAGAAGAACAAATCTGACTTTCAGTGAGCTGAAAAAGGTCTGACTTACTGAAAAACAGGAGTTTAAATTTGTGATTATGACAAAAGAAAAGGTTTTATTTTAATATTATGGATGTAAAGTTTGCAAAAATGTGTTTATGTATCCGTCACATTCATGTTTTTCAGTGCAGAAGTTGTTTATTGGTTTTAACTTCTGTTTTGCTGATGGTTGGTGGTTACCATAGCAACCAGTAACTAGCTCCTCCCCTTTTTTCTGTTGCCATCTGTAACTGCATCAGGACCAGATCTGTCTTTACAAGCATCATATTTTAACATATTTTAGAAAATTTAAACATACATGGTGTTTCATGAGTAATCTTTCCATGTTTTGTGTATTTTGTTAACTTATTATTGATGTTTTATTAATTTTACTGATGTTTAATTTCATAACTGTGGCTAACTGCTCATTGGGAGATAATGTTTTGTAGTTTGTTTAGGGTTATTTATTGAATTGTATTTCCTCTTTTGTTAGAATAAACAGTGAACATAAGTGTGTCTGTTGTGAGGTCAACCTGAGAGAACAAAGACTTACATTTGTTTTATTTCTTACAGATTGTGTTTCAGTTCAACAGATGGAGTCCTGAGTAATTTGTATTCATGTTGTGCAGCCAAAAAAAATGTTAAGTGAATGAAATAAATCACCCGGTGTCCTCAGGAAGAGGAGCGAGAGCCCCTCCTCAGGAAGGATTTAATCTGTACCAAAGCAGAGGAACATGATCTGCTTCCTAACACAGCTAATCTCATGCAGACGTGTGAATCTGGATCCACAGTGTGAAAGATACGGATGATACTTTGGTCAAGACGAGACCTCTAAATGTAAGATTACACCAGGCTGTTTAAACTTCTGCTATTTCAGCCAATCTAGAAATAATCTGTCAAGAAAAAGGAAGAAAAAGCTCTTGACTGTTAATGTTTTATGTCATACATCTGCTTTTGGTTATTCATGAAAGCTTTCAAAAGGCTGCAGTCTGTAATCTGAAAGTCTGTGGTTTGGTCTCAGCTCCTTCCTTCTTTTCACCATGGATTAAGATTTAAGTCATTTCCTCAGACCGATTTGACTCCACATCCATTAGAGCTGCAGAATCTAACTTTAATAAAAAACATTTTTATTACATATTTGCTGAAACTGTCACAATATGTTAAGAGACAACCTGTGAAAAACAATGTAACTCCTCTACTTTCTCCCAGTTTAACTAGAAACAACCAATCAGAGCCAGGAGGCGGGTCTTAGTGCTGTCAATCACAGTCTAGTGACGCACAAAGAAAATAAATTAAAAACTGAAGCAAACAAAAGAAGAGCAGTAGTAGAGGAGTGGGTAGAAATATGAACTTATTTTACATCTACAGCATCATCCATTAATTTACTATTAACATTAAGTTCCTTCTAAATTAATCTGCCATAAAGCAGAAATATTTGACAACTTTTTAAAATAGCAACTTTTGTAATATCAGTAACAACAGTATTTATTTCTCATATTGAAATGCAGTGATGATCATCTTCTGAAGTAACGTTTTCAACAGTTTGGACATGGCTTTACTTCCATGCTTGAGTCATTTCTAGGTAAAAAAAACATTTTTTATAAAAATTTCATACTGCAGCTTTACTTGTGTATTTCTGGCTTATGAAGATAATGCTCCACAGTCCAGCAGAACCATGCTGGCTTTGGGGAACAAACCCCAACAGCAGCTTAAAGGTGCTGCTTGCTCACCTGCCGTTCAGCTGAATCCGGTCGGCCAGTTTGGAGAGCTGGTCGGGAAGCCGGCGCTGCTTGATGACCCCCTCTGGGCTGACGGACACCTCGCACAGGGAGTAGGTGTCCGGCGGCGCCGGGAGGCTGAACTCGTTGACAGTGTGTGTGACGACGTCCTTGGCCGTCATGTCCTTGCTGATGATGATGTAGCAGCTCTGCTGGTCTGCCTTGAACACGCGGATAACCTGGTCTGGGATGTCTGCAGAGACGGCAGAAATGAGCAATCAGACATGAAAATTAATCAATGAAGCTCCAACAAGTGTTTGCAAATCCTCAAAGTTGTGTTATATATGTAGATTTAACTTAAACCTAAGGCTGTCTCTTTTCTCTCTTTCTGTCTAAACTGGATAAAAAACCTTCAGTTTGGTGTTTTGGTCTCAACTGTTATTTTTTAAGGACAATTTTATCTACATCATTTTGGCATCAATAGTAGGCATTCTCATTTCTAGCCATTTCAAGTCTTTTTTTTCTTTATTCCATGTTAAATAAGTTAGATATCATGTTCAGTAATTTGATTTATTTAATTTGATTTATTTAATTACTGAAAATATTGATTTTATTGATTTTTCTTCTTGTGATTTTTTTAAATAATAGTTGTGTTGGGGATGATTATTTGTTGTAACATCCAGGTTGACTCAGGGGAAGTTCTTTCTTTTCACTGGCAGTGGATTTGACCCACAGCATTATGCTACCACCACCATGCCTTACTGCTGGTACTGTGACCTTTTCTCTTCCAAACTTACTTCTTGTCATTACAGCTAAAAAGGTGAAACTTTTTATCCTCTGAAAATTAAAACAGAAACTTCATAATTCATTTTATTTGTTGTTTTGTTTATTTATTTTGGTTATTTAAAATGTCTTCCAGGTCCAGTGTTAAATGTTTATTGATCTTTGAGAATGCACTATTATGCCATTACTATTGTATTACTTGAAAATTGTTTCACAACAACAATATTATCGTTTATTGCAATAACGTCTGGGACAATTCATTGTCCAGTAAAATTTGTTATTGTGACAGTACTAGCTAAAACTTCAGCAAAACATAAAAGTCAGATTCAAGAGCTCTTAATTTGAAATAAAGAGGCTTTAACTTTTGTAAAAATGGAATAAAGCAGTAATACTGTTAATCAAAACCTAAAGCTTAACTGTTAGCAATTATTAGCATGGCTACCAAATACTTACACCCCAGTGTGTGTTTTAAATCATAGAAATGTTTTGTATTATTGAGGATGCTAAGGTCCATTACTGAGAGACAGATAAAGATAAAGACATGGCTGCAGAGTCTGAATGTTCAGATGACAAAACCTTTATTACCATCATTACAGCAGCAGCACATGAGTACAAACAAGCTGCCAAAGGCAAAACCAATAACAATACAGTTGGAGAAAAGCAGATAATCGATCATCCTGCTTGTTTAGGGAGCTGTAAAATTGATCCTTTAGTTTCTCCTGTTTATTTTCCAAGAACAGATAAAGATGGTGTTTCTCTTTTATTCTAGACTTCCTTTTATTTAATTTGTTTATGCAGCATTGAAGATTATTTTGACACTCGAATCAGAATATCGAGTGTCATGATGACAAATTGTCCCAGAACTTATTGTGATAAATGATAATATTGTTGTTTTGAGACCATTTTCAAGTAATAAAATGGTAATAATAAAGAAAGAACACATTATAAGAGATCAATAAACTTTAAACTAATGAATATTTAACACTGGAACTGGAAGACATTTTAATTGAAAAGCAGAAAAAACAAATAAAATGAATGTAAACAAAACTGTCCTTCAAAAAAAAGGTCAGTTGAGACCAAAACACCAAACTGAAGATTTTTATCATCCAGTTTTTGGTATGAAGAGAGAAAAGTGAAAAACAATAAATCATGCAAAGGAAAATTATTGAGTTTGTTTTTGATTTAATGTCCAGCCACACAAATGTTATAACACTGAAATGTTGTAGCAATCAACCAATTTTAAAATGTACTTAATCCCATGCTAAGCTATGCAGATGCTCTGTCTTCACTGATGAAAATTCACTCCACCTCAGTAGAGAGTTGATCTCACTTTCTGACTGATTCATCCAATAATTTGAGCAGCTGGATATTTTATTGGTTGTGTATAAAACGTCGTGTTGATGAAGCTGCACAGCTAACACTGAACACTAAAACTGAGGGTGCATCATAAATCAAACTGCATAAACCAGTCAGGACGTAATATTTTAATATATAAAATGTGTTTTTTGATTCATCAACACAGGCCATAGGTTAACTAGTGTGAAAGCAGCTTGAATTATCTTTTCTCTGACTTCAAATGTTCATAATTGTAATTTATTTCAAGGGATGGCTCATTTATGTTTTCTTTGTGTAGCTGAATAATTCAGAAGCAATTAATCAGCTTTAACCTCCAGTTCACTTTCATGGGTTGTTCAGGGGAAATAGGAAATATTGATATTTTGACATTGGCCCTTTTTCTTGCAGATAAATGGCCACTTTGCAGACCATAAGCTCATTAATATCAATAACATAACATTTGCAGTTTGTGACAGACGACTGGCACTCAGTATTTTGCAGCAGTTGGAAATAACTGTAAGCTGCATGTGCTCACAGCCAGCAGAGTGCAGGTTGTGTGGAAGCTAAATGCTTTCTCATTAACTGTGATGACTTGTGATTAAAGTGTGAAAAGCTCTCAGATAAAAATCCTCCTATTATGTCCTATGAAAAGGAGGAGGAATAATTACATTTAATCCACTGCTGCACACTTGACCTGAATGCAGGAGGACAGTGGTTTCTCTCACATCCAGTTAATAAACATCTACTGGAGTATCAGTGAAGTTCAACAACAGAGGCTTTTGGAAATGGATTTGTTATGGTGGTTAATGGGAATGTTCTTACAGGATCACCTGACATTTTCATTGCTTTTTTCCACTGTTTTCTAGAGCAACAAATAATTTCTATTTGCATAATTTATAATTTTTACCACAAACTGGACAATAAAACTCTTCAGTTTGGGGTTTTGGGCATAATTTTAACATCAATGGTGGACAATGGATATTATGTTCTTATGGCGTTCTCATTCAAGCATTTTTCAGTAATTTCATGTTAAAGAAGTTAAAAATTGTAAGTATTTTTGATTTATTTAATTAGCTTTAAATGTTGATTTTAATCATTTATCTGAACTGTTTGTGATTTTCTTTAATAGTTGTGTTTAGGCTGATTATTTGTTGGAGCTCCACTTTCTACATGTTGATTCAGGGATTCTGTCTCGGATTCACCCCACAGCATTATGCTGCCACCACCATGTTTCACATTTAAACAACTTCTTCTTGCCATTGTAGCCTAATGGGTGAATCTTTATATCCTTTGACCATAAAAAACAACTTTTCACCAGAATTGTTTTTGCTTTTCAACGTTGATAGTTCCAAATTTTATTTAGATCTGAACTGATTGGCAGCTGGTGCTTCTTTCTGGTCAGCACCTTCTCAGGATACCGTAACGTAAAACTTGTTTCTCTGTGGACAAAGACACACATATTCCAGCAGCTTCCAGTTAACTTCAGGCTCGATAGTTTCTGGGTTGTTCATTAAAATAATTTAAAAAATTCCCTAATCTTGTACAGAATTAGTTGATCCAACAAGAAGATAATCCCCAAAATACATCAAACCTTTAAAAAAGCCAGTTCTGTTGAGAAAAATGGTCGGACCATTAAACTAGCCATTGAAATGTTAGAAACCATGTTGTCATGGTGATATTGCTGTTAGAGTTGAAGGTGTATAATATTTTCAATGTCTGACTTATTGATGCACTTTTACTGTAACTGCACAAAACATAAAAACACAAGTCAATATTCTTTACAACCTGAAAGACGCAGAGATTACAGAAAGTCAGAAGCATCAAGCTATGGGGGAGATTTGGGCAAATAGCAGCTGTAAAGGTATTTAAATACTTACAGTACAATCCAAGAGCTAGGCAAGCAGTAGGGAGAAAGAGAAACCACAGTGAGAACAAATGAAAGCAACAAAATGAGGGAAAGACCCAGAGAGCTGCTGCTGCAGTGTTAATCTGATAAGAAACCAGAGATGACTCAACATGTCGACGCTAGAGCATCTGTTCAAAATCACAAAACAAGACAGGAAGAAAGACACAGAGAAATAGGAACACAGAGAAATAGGGATCTGAGAAAATAGCTCCACACAGAGTTAAACCAGGAGAGACATCAACGCCTGATGGCAAGAAAACGGATTTAGTCACCCTGCAAAGCAAAAGAGCTTTGAGATTCATGCTCTACTTAGCAAATACTGACAGACTGTGATGTCTGAAGCAAAGATTTATGAGCCAGATGAGGAGTCACAAGTTGGAGAATGTATGACTGCAACTCTGAGCTTTCGGTTATGAATATTAATTGTTTTTAATCAGACCCATTAACTCTCATTACATCTCAAAATAATATTCACAGGGTTCCTGTGAGCTTCAGTATGCCGTGTTAAAGATGTTTAAGATGTGTTTATTGATATGAATGTAAAACATACACAAGTATGTAAAAAACAGAACCTAGTCACTTGATAACTAACATTTAAATTGATAGTTAAAAATAATAAGCACTGAATGAATGAGCATGCACATTTAATAGATAACTAGAGGTGGAAAATCTGGACATTTTAAGACCATAAAATTGCACTATTTCAGAAATAATCCTTTTTTACATTCAATTCTACTGACCAGAGATTTTTTTTGTTCCATTTTGGTTTATATTTATATATTTGGGGAAAATGCAAAGGATTTCCCCCATCTGGTTTTAAAAAATGCTGCAGGTGCAGAAAATAAGTATAAACTGCAGCAAAAACAAAGTTGAGTAAAAACAATCAAAGTGAAACAAAAGGAGGAAATTACAAAAAAACCCCAACAAAGATTTACAATTAAGGCAAAATAAATGAAAGAAAAGGCAAACTTTATGTTTTTATGCTAATGTGATTAATGCAGTGATGCTCAAATCTGCAGTACATATTGGGAGAAAAGAAGTTATTCAGTTTACTATTAAATCTCAGTAAGAGGAAGGAGAGCAACAGGAGTGGAGGTGATAAAAACAGATACACACCTACACTCTGTCAGAGCAGATATACGGCTTGTGGAATAAATTAAGATCATGGTCGCTAACAATTTATGTCGCTTTTCTCTTCCTCAGTCTGCTCTCTGACATTCTGTCTGCATCCACATTAATAACAGAACAATGAGCCCTGTTAGTTTATATAATTATAGAGTCGGGAACCTTTGTGACAGGAGCAGATTGAAGACGGCCTCTAATGACCCTGGAGGTTAATCCTCGTCAGACAGAAACAGTTTGGAAAACCCCAGTGATTCTTTCCTCCATTAGCCTCTCTGTTCTGGTTATTTTGATGGTAAACATGAAACCTGCCAGTTCCTGTATTCTCAGAAAAGAAACAAAGAACAATTGTGTGAAGACACCGAGATGTGTTGTATAAATATCTCATCAGATGTTTTATATTTCTGTATGAGAAAGTTAACTTTTTGAAACATTGGAGGCAATAAATTAACAACATATATCGATTCGCCTCACACGTGATCAATATCAATAGATAATAAGTCCAATAGAATATTCATTCAACTTTGGTCCAGAACCGCACAGCATTCTGGGGAATGTAGGCAGAGGAAAGACTTTAGCTGCCCAACCTAAAGTCAACCCAAGCTAAGCTAGGCTACTGGAATCAACTAACTCGCCCTCTGTTTGGTCACCTAGCAACAACCTGCCAGTTTAAGGTTCCGCCCGACTTTGGTTACCTAGCAACAAGCTGCTTAGTAACATGAGCCGCAGCAAAAAGCAGCTTAATGAGCATCTACTTCCTGCTCAGACATTTTGGGATTTTTAATTTATTTTTCTCTTTTCATATCAATGCATCTTCAAAAGCATGTCACTAAGTATAACACAAATCTGCCGAAGTTGCTCCTTTTTATGTTACTTTCAAAGTTTCTTTTAGTTTTATTATTAATAAGATTCCAGAGAGAAGCAGTCAGCTCTCAGAAGCAGGATTTAGGTCTCAGTCGCTTCTCTTTTACATTTCACAGAAATTATCCAGACTTTCTGCTGATGTTCATTTAGTGAGAGCAGAAAAACTAAAATGTTTCTGCAGCTTATAAACTAAAAAGTGAACATGCTGCAAACGGCATTAAAATCTGACACAAATCAAAAGATTATGACAATATTTCCTTGTCATTTTTTCCTGATTCACCTTCTAAAACATGCCAGTTAAATGTATGCATAAAATGATCTTTCAATACATTTAATGTCATTTTTTAACCATCTGGGGTCACAAAGAGCCAAATCATATTCATGTAGGACAGTTACTGGTTTCCCTCAGACTGGATATAAACTTCTTGATTCAGTGAAAAATTGTTTTATTTTACCTGAAAGAGATGAAGTGACCACAATCTAATGCATACCTTAATGTTTTTAATACGTGTAAAAAAATATGCATATCATTTTTTAACAAAGCTGAACCAGGTTTATTGAAGAAGAAAAGTGAAAATAACGGTTCATGCTGAACTCCAAGGTAAATGTATGTAATTTGTGATAACATGACCAACACGCCTTTGCAGTTTGAACCCAACTGACCTCTATTGAAGAAAACCCAGGATAGAAAAACAGAAAAAAGACAGAAAGGATGGAGACGAGCGCAAAGGTTTCAGGGATGATATCTTTTGACTGGTGAGACAAAACTGTGTGCGTAGCAACAGGATCACAACCCAAAACACACGGCTGAAAGAACACCATCAATAATGAGCAAAGAGCTTCATCCTATAGAACATCCACAGAAAGTTTCAAACTAAAAACCCGTTTTATCCAAGAGGATATCAAATCTATTTAGCCCGTCTGCTGTAAAATACACTGACTAGTTTCAAGAAAGAAAATCTGATAAATAAACCAGAAGAAAACAGAGTTCAGCCATTATGTCCCTAACAAGGCCTCACTTAATTTGAGCTTATTGAATGTCAAAATTCACAAGTAAAATTACAGTAACACAATAAATAATACATGTTGAAAGGAGTGAGTAGAAGTGTGGATGTATTAAAGCCCAACACTTCTCCAGCAACACATAATTATGATTTCTTGCTATTTATAAATAATTTAACAACATAAATATATTCAATTACAATGTTCCCATTGGTAAGAGTATCACTAATAGTAACTCTACTTCATATTAATTATAATATTGATGCTAAAAATGCTACAATAACAACATAATATATCAAGACTATGTCTCATATTTAGTGTAAGCCATTTTCTTACCCAGTAGTTTGAGTTGTTTTAATTTCACAAAATATTTCAGATTTTCTCACTACAGAAACTTCTTGAGGTTCTGATTTTACAACCTTTAAATTTACATTTCCTTTGATTATAAACTCCTTCTTCTTTTGGGAAGTTTTTGAATATTTCCTGGTAAATGTTTATTTTATGTTTTATATAAGATGCACAATGTTTGTAAATTAGCCAAATCAGCAAATAAAAGTAAATAAAATTTATGGTAACATGTTAAAAATGTCTTGTTAAAGTGAAACAATCTGCCAATGGAACTAGAACTGCGTTGCTAGGTAACGGGCTGGACTTGGCTGGGGTTGCTAGGTAACGGCACTGTTCTCTTTATGAAATAATCTGCCAACAGAACCAGAACTTTTTCGTCAGTATTAAGGAATTATTTACTTAAAACAGGCTCCTACTTCTTGCTGAAAAGTTACTTTTGAGTTAGTTTGTCTTCTTTCAAGTGTGCTAAGATATTTGCTTTAAAAATTACACCATTACTTGGTAAGATTTTGTGTTTTTGCAGTGCATCAGAATGTAGTGTTTGTTACTGGTGTCTTGTCTGGCTTTGTATTTTTGTGTTTTGTGATGTAAAGCGGCTTTACTGCCCGTTCCTCACCGGAGGGGTTGGAGAAGTCGAGTACGCTGGTCGCCGGCTGCAGCAGGTCAGGGCTGCTTGACGACAGGTTTCCAGGAATGGGCATGATGGCGACGCTGTGACGACACTGTTTGGTGCCCACGATGCTGTCATCCTGACTCTGACCCAGGCCGCCGTCACTGCGCAGAGACACCAGAGAAGGCCCGGTGGGTTTAGGGGATGAAATAACAGCGGAGGTGATAAAATTAGTCTTTGTTATGAGTTTAGAGGAAAGGGGGAAGAGTAGCAGCTTCACCCTGAGAGAATATTAACATGTGATTCAATCAAAATGTCCACCGGGGTGCGATGTCAAGAGCAGTTACAGAGATCATCTTTCTGAGATTGATACATAAAGAAATGGCAACTGAGCAGAAGCATTCATGGGCAGAAAACACAGAATCACAAGACAACAACAAAAAACTCATTTTATTTTATTTTGTTATGCTTTAAGTAGATCTCTGTATTTTCACTCTCGATACATCATAAACCATTAAATAATTTCATGAGAAATTAATGGCAGTCCACACACAGATTAGGTTTTAAATAATAAATCTGGTAAGATAAGATTTTACTAAATTTACTCATTGTCCTTTAAAGAAGGGGTTGAAAAAAACGACACCGAAACCCTGTTACTGTGAATGCATCACATCAGTGATCATATTTATTTACTGGACAATAAAAGAGGAAAAAATCTTACTGATCACTGGACCTTAACAATACCAAAAATCTTTGTCTTTTAAGACTATTTTTAGGCTAAAAGAAGTTGCTTTAGTTTGACTCAAATAAAGGTCTAACTAAAGTCCTGGATTGATTTTTTTATCATTAATTTTCCTAAACACTCAGTATGTCTGAATATGTTCAGATATGCTGAATAGTCCAGCTTCAGAGGTTTGACCTTCAGAGGTCAAACATTTCTTGATTTTTGAATTTATGAATCATATTTTCTTTGTTGAAAACTTTAGATTTCTCTCCCAAACTTAGGGCTAGAGTTACACTTCTAGGCTAAAAGATTAAAGATTATCAAAAAGCAAAAATTACTGAACATGATCGATTTTAGAGGTTAGCAGATCATTTAAAGTTTAGGATAGCAAATAGAAATGCAAACATATTCTATTTTTAATATTGATCCAGACCTGGAAATTATTTAAATTTAATATTCAAATAAATGCCTCCAGTTTACAGAAAACATCATACAAATATAGTCTAGACATGTTTGCAGTGCAGATGAAGGTGTGCTGATGAGTTTGTGTCTTAGTTTGGCAGCTTGTTGAGCACATTGACACTGAAACACGTTTGGAGGATGGGGAATTACACAACAAGAGCTCTTCTTACCCAAACAGGCCCCTGAAGCAGCAGAGACAGACAGATAGGAGAGAGACAACATTTAAAACGCAGGAAATTATTTCTGGCAGAACAAGAAACGGAGCTGAGCAGAGGAGATGCAGCAACGGGTCAAAGCTTCCTCCGTTATGCTCACACCCAACAAATTACTTTAACCAAACTGACAGAGAAGTAACGACATGTTTGCTGTAATAAATGCAGAAAAATGTCATAAAGTCACAAACCTATTAACATTACAGTTTTCTTTGGCTGGTTTTTTATCACCGAGTGTCGACTCAATATCAGATCAACAGAAGAGCAAATTATTATTATTCTCTGAAATGATTACAGCATTAAATAAATTACTTCACAATCAGAATAGGTCAATTAAGAGGCATGATGAATAATAATTCATCATTATTATGAATTATCATCTTAATGGTCACATTAGTTCATAAACTGATGTTGGGTTCAAACCTTAAATCAGTCTGAGAAGATTTTAACCCAGAATTAACTGAGCTGCAAGTCTGACAGTAATGAAAATATATGGAAATGTATCAACAACTTTTCACATGAATGAGATTTTTTTCACACTGGAAATCAGATTTTTTAAATCTTATTATTTATTTATTAATGTTATTTATTTGATTATTTTATTTTATTTCAAAGAAATTAGAATATTGCAGTAAACAAATAAAGCTGTGGAGTTGGAAGGGTTTTAATTATTATAGAGGGTTTTTCCATTTAATTGAGAATTTTAAAGTGGTTTGTTGAATTTGGTTTGAGAAATTATTAAAAAATTTAACTCTGGAATGTAAATCTTTCCACAAACTTAAACTGAAATAACTTTGAGGTAACATTTTCACATAAATCTGAAATTAAAGAGCAAAAAATAAGTACTTAATAGAGTCAACTTCCACCACAAAAATAAAACTTTAACAACTCATAAAGCCTTAAAAAGTGGAATATTTTGCATTTAATTTAAACTTCAAGTATTTTTCTGAAAGCAGACATGTTATTTTTAATGGCTCATCATTTTAATTTCCTTTTATTTAATGTACTGTTTGGATTTACACCCAGACATGAGCGCCATCAAGTTTCCTCCTCATGAAAGGAACTGGTGAATCCTTACTGGCCTCCATATAACCTGCTTTACTCCTATTATCTTATCCTGCCCCTTTAATCAGACATCTAATCCCCTGATGTGGCTTCAGTTGGAACAAAGGAGATGAAAATCCCAGTTTAGCTGATAAATAGATGGCAGTGGAGAAGCTTTGAAAGCTGAGCTTGGATCAAACAGTCATCCGATGTTTGGTGTGAGACAAAGAACGTCGAGGTTTGATGCAAATGATTTACTTCAGAGCATTCAATCAGCAGTGAGGAGGAGACAGGAGTGTGTGTGTTGTGTTGAGTGAGTTAGCTGCGTAATTAACAGGGTGAGAACAGGATCTGCTGTCTCTGCAGCGCTGCCGCAGCCTGCAGTTAAACGAGGCATGGAGAGAAAATGAAATGATGAAATGAAATCAAATCTGGATCGCCACGTTACGGGTGGAAAATCGAATACGGGCTCCATACACCAACTGCTCCTAAATAGAATGTTATTTAAACGCTGAGTTCCTTTAAATCCAGACTAAAAACCCACCTGCTTAGAAATTATTTTGAAACATAATCCATCCATTTTCTTTACACCCTTGTCCCTTAGTGGGGTTGGGAGGGTTTCTGGTGCCTCTCCAGCTAACGTTCCAGGTGAGAGGTGGGAGGTGGGGTCACCCTGGACAGGTTGCCAGTCTGTCACAGGGCTGTTTTTGGACTGTGGGAGGAAACTGGAGTACCGGGAGAAAACCCACCATGCACAGGGAGAACATGCAAACTCCATGCAGAAAGACTGGGCTGGGAATTGAACCCAGAACCTTCTTGCTGCGAGGCAGCAGCTCTACCAGCTGCACCACTGTGCAGCCCTATTTTGAAACATAAGAAATGAAACTCTAACCAACATTTTGTTGTGCAATGATGTGAAATCTTTCAATTGTTGATTTGTGTGGTGTTGTTTTTTTTTTACTTATACCAACAGAAAAACGTAAAAAAAAAAAAGTAAAAACTTTGATTTTTGACCATGTTATCAGAGGATAAAGTTTAAAATTTAGCAATGATAACACAAATCTCACCACGTTAAGTTTTTGAGAAAATAGCTTTTTAGCACTAAATTGCAGCTTCTTTATACTTCTAATCTGGATTAGAGAAAAGATGTTTTTCCATTCCCCACTGACTCCCAGCCAGTGTTACCTGAATGGTTTGGGTGGTAGTATACTGAAGCGCGTTTTCTCCAGCATCTTCCTGATCTTGTTGCGTCCCCCCGACACGGTGTTCGCTTTCATCTTCCGGGTGCTTTTGCTGTCCGTGGGGAACTCGATGTCTCCGGAGAAGTCGGCGATGGAGAAGCGGTTGCCTTTTTTCTCCTGGATCTTAGGAATGTGAGGGCCACCGTTTTTCTTTTCGTGCATGATCCTGCTCAGCAGCTCTTTGAACACTGGAGAGACGGAGCAAAACGAAGAGCAGATATTGGTTGCAGTGCTTTTGAACTTCTTAATCTTTTTATTTTGTTTCATTACAACCAGAAAACTCTCAGCTTTATGCATCCAGAGCAGGGATGTCAAACTCACTTTTATTTCGGGCCTCATCAAGATTATGAAATGTCCTAAAAGGGCCGGTTGAGGTAAAATGTATTGTTAAAATTTGAATAAGTAGTACTTCTTAATACTGGACATAGTTTTACATTGATTTAATTTGGCAGAATACAAATATGGAAAAGTATAGAAGATTACTGCCACTGAAAAAAACTTTAATCTTCTGTTCAAAATTCTGAGAAAAGTCAGAATTTTCACAGTTTTTCTCAAATTCAGAATTTTTTCTCAGAATCCTGAATTTTCCCCCAGATTTAATAAAAACAAAAACAAAAAAACCAAAAAAAACAGAATTCAATCAATTCAGTTTCTCAGAATTGATTTCCCCCCAGATTTTTTATTTTTCCAGAATTTTGACTTTCTTTCTCTGAATCCTGATTTTTTCCCCTGGAATTCCGATTTCTGATCTTAGAAAATAAAAGTCTGAATAATTCAGGAAAATTTTTAAATAAAAGTAAAAATTCAGATTTTTTTTTTTTCAGTAATCCTAATCCGCTTCCATTGACAACTGATTTCACCTGATTGATAAAACATTATTTAAGCATATTATAATCATTTTCAAGGTTTTATTCAAGTCTCCCTTTGGGCCACATAAAACTTTACGGCAAAGACAACTGAGGTGTGGAGTAAAATAAGAGACCACAGTTGGTAACCACTAAGCTGAGCCATTTGAATAATATTTAAAATAAACATTTTGTACAATTTTAGCTTGTGGTAAAGTAAAAATGCAGCTTTACTTACCAAAGATGTTGGTTTTCACGGTGAGGGAAAGGTGTGTGTTATTCCTCAGGATGTCCACTGCTTTGGACAAGCCGATGTTCTCAAAGTTCTGACCATTAACCTCCATGATCTGCAACAAAACAGATTAAAAATTGATTTTATAATCTAACTGTAACATCGTCACATTTTATAACTTTTCATTATATTTTCTTTGCTTTAAAATGTGCTGTGCCATCTGCTTCCATAATGGGTCATAGGTCAACTATGGAAACCAGAAGTCGCTCTGACCCTATCTGCTCTTTGCTCCTGATATGCTGTCAGCAGCGTTTCCAAGGTCAAAGGTCAGTCAAAAGTAAGCAACTCATTCAGAAAGTTATGACTCTGCTCCTTTGTCAAGACTAAAGAAGTCCTGACATCCCCAACAGTTACAGTTTCTGCTGTAATTATGAATAATCCAGATAAAGAATCATCCACATCCTCTTCTGCTCTGAGCTGGTTAAATGTAAAACTTGTAGAAATTTGAACCTCTAACAATAAAAGCTGCATATTGAAATGTTTATGTCATTGCGCCGCCTCACCTGATCCCCCCGCTTGAGTCCGGTCTCTGCCGCTTTGCTTCCTTCTTCCACCGACTCCACAAAGACGCCGAATCCTCTCTCGCTGCCTCCTTGCACGCTGAAATGCAGCTGCGACTCCCTGGATGCCTTCTGCAGCGTGATCTGCCTCCACTTCGCCTTGGCTGCGCATGCAATGTTCAGCAACCTCAGATGACCCTTCATTTTCTGCCACAGAGAAAGACAGGAAACAGAATTATAATCTGAAAAGCAAAAGAGAAGGAGAACTTTAGGCCATTATTCTTATTTGCTCTTACTGATGTTTCTAGATGTTTCTCAAATTCCTCCAGGAAGAGCGTCATGGCCGAGTCGCCCTCAAAGTCGTTGAAGTGGTTGTTGACCCAAAGCAGCACTATTCTCGTCACCTGAGTGAGAAAACAGACGCTTCATTTAACCTAAAGAGTTTCTCTAATGCTCTGTGTCCCTGTTGGTTTATTTAAAAACCTCAAGCTATTTGTATAGTCAGATAAAAAACGTGTTAAGAGCTCCAGCAGGGTATTTATAGAGCAGAATGAAAGGTCTCTACGTCTCTAGAGCATCGCGTTGGTCGCTTCAGATAAACACTGGATGATTTCAAAGCTCTACAACAAGATCAGCATATCAGCAAAGTTTCTGCTCTTCAGTAAAACGACCAGACTTAACAGGAATTTACTTCAATTTAAGATATAAAACATAATATTCACTCTGAATTCATACATATGACACCAGCGCAGAGTAAACAGAACCGAATGGAAACGAGATAGACCATAAAGGAAAGAAAAGAAAGAAAATAGGAAGAAATGTTAAACTAGGAAATGAAAAAGTAAGAGAAGGAAGAGAAGAAGAAGAAAATATATTATAAAAGAAACAAGGGAGGAAGATGGAAAGATGGAATCAATAAAGGAAAGGAAAGAAAAGAAGGACATCAAGAAGGAAGGATGGAAGAATAAATAGGGAATAAAGTCAGGAATTACAAAAGTTTATCCCAAATTTATTTTCTGTTTTCCATACTTCACATTTGGAAAACAGACTTTGAAGGACCAGAAGCAACCAGGAGCAAAGATCAACAGATATAGATCCAATTCATACAGGAACAAAGGAAAAACAGCAGCTGAGTTATTAGATGATCATCACATAAAACGCCCCTTTAAGTTAATCCTAACTGTCTTTTAGTTCATAATTAGAGAAAAAACACTAAAAAACAAACATTTCTGCTAAATTTGCACGTCTTTTCCTGCTGTTCTCACATTCTGCTACCGTCTCCTCCTGGATCCAGTTTGTTGATTTCCAGGCTGGATGTCAAAGTAACGAGTATTGACAGAACAACACTAACCTCAGGTTAAAGCATCAGGCATGAACCAATCAGTAGCTGGCTCACAGACAGCTGAGCTGGCTGTTCCTGCATCAATCTGCAGGTAAACACCTCCACACATGAAGCTGCCATCGACAATCATGACAATATAAGAAACGCTGATATTTTACTTTAGGCCAGGGATGCCCAACGGGTGGCCCCGGGAGCCATTTGTGGCCCTTTAAATGACTTCGTTTGGCCCCTGACCTCTGGTGGTTGAACTCTGTGTTGGTATGAATAAGCAAACGGAGGTCAAGTTGAGCCATTATTTGTATGCAGACTCCCTTTACAGGAAGCTTTTGCTTTTCTTTAGCCTTCAGCCAAACAGAGTTTTAGTTAGCCATCGCCCCGAAACAGACATTTTTGAATAAAAAAAGTCCCAACTGACCGTGTCCCGGTAGCAGTCCACCTGGAACCAGTCCAGCAGTTTCCTGCCAACGTCCATGGGACTGGACAGGAAGGTCCTGTAGGTCAGCAGGAAGTCCTCGATGTAGGTGGGGTCTACCACCGACGGCTCTTCCACCAGGTGCATGATCAGACGCTCTGGAGTTCCCTAAAAATACACAGAGAGTTTCACCAAAGTCCAACACAGAGGACATGCGTTCAGGCGGTTCTGTCACTTAAATGAAACCCAGATCCAGTCTAACTCCACTGAACATAACATGAAAGTATTGGACTGAATAAAATTTAAACCAAACTTTCCAGACATTTATTTGTAAAATCTTTGAAAAACTATGCATTTACTTTGTACGATGGAACACTAGGGCCATAATAGGGAAAATAAAAATTACAAAAATAAAGCTGCAATAATTAAGTTGTAGTAAAATGAGAATAATTCCAAGAATAAGGTCATATGAGAAAGAAGTTGAAATAAAACAAGAATAAAATCGAAATAATATGAGAACAGTCATTAGATGATGACTTTATGAACATTTTAAGGAAAGATTGCAACAATAACAAAAGGACAAAGGATTTACACACCAAAAACATGTAGTTACACACATTTAACGCCAAAAAAAAACAGATCAAACCAACATTTTGGTCTAGTTCCCAGTTCAAATGTCTTACCACACTCCAAATAATAAAAAACCCTTATAAACAGTTTTTAAGCAAGATTTAGGAGCTTGTTTTAGATAAATGAAAAAGTTCCAGTTCCATTGGCAGATTATTTCACTTTAACATGGGAAAAATGTCTTGTTATAAGTGAAATAATCTGCCAAAGGAACTAGAACTGGGTTGCTAGGTAATGGTCTGCGCTTGGCTGTGGTTGCTAGGTAACGGTCTGGGCTTGGCTGGGGTTGCTAGGTAACGACACAGTTCTCTTTGTGAAAGAATCTGCAAATGGAACTAAAAGGTTTTCACTAATATTAAGGGATTATTGACTTCTAATACCTCAAATTTCTTGTTGAAAAGTTGGTTTGTCTTATTTCAAGTGTACTAAGATATTTACACTAGAAACTAGACCAACATTTCTTGGTAATATTTTGTATTTTTGCAGTGAATATATGATGTTAACATTAATCATGAAAATGACAAGACCAACTTCGGATGGAGCTGTCAGCCATCCATAATCTAAAGAACGAGGCAGATGAAGCCTCAAACCAATCTAAGGGTAAACCCACATAACACCCGAACATTAATGCTCCTGGTTGGTGTAAAACTTCAATGTCAAGCGGCGATGTGCAACATTCAAGACACGTCTACTCTTCCTGTTTCGCCAATTTGTTAACATCCCCCCAGTGGCGGACTCTGCAGGAAACGATTTGTCCGACTGGGGAACAGAAACTAGAAGACGCAACTGCTTTGTGTCGGTCACAAAAAAAGAACAAAGTTAGGAAAGAGAAGCGGAAATGCTAACACTTGTGAATTGACTCATCCCCAGTGGATGTGATTTACAGCCAGCAGCTTTCCTTGGGTAAGGCAGCAGAGAGAATCGTTCAGGCCCATTAGCTGATCAATACCTGGCAACCTCTGGAGCTGTGGCGATGGGATCAAAGGGCTTCAGGAAGCTGACAAGAAAATACTCCGGCAAACAATAAACTGCTAGCGATCATAATGATCAACAACGAACACAGAGCAGATGTACTGTATTTTCTTTTTACGAGCCAGTGAAGTCAATAAATTCAAATTATACAAGAGTTCAGGTTCTTATTAAAGAGTTTGAGTCAAAATTTAAGTTAAATAGAACCTGGTTTTGACTTTGGTATGCTTATATTTAAAAACAAACACCACTTTCTGACTGTTTTCCATATTGTATACACATGGAAAAACAGAATATTTGTTTGTTTTAAAAACAGATGAGAATAAAACACTGAAAGCATGCCACAGATTCTGCCAAGACGCCGACAGCAACACTGAAGGATTGCTAAAAGATTGAGGGAACAATCTCCTGCATTCAGCATATTTCTGGACTAAAGAAAGACAAATTTGTTTACTTCTCAAAAAATATCCAGATCTGGCAAAAATCTCCCAAAACCTTGTATGGGAATTACTTAGAGTCCAAAAAACCAAACTTAAACTTTTGTACCAGAATTCAACATGGTATATTTGATGCAAAAACCCCAAAACAAAGCAAACAAAAGAAAAATAACACTGAAAGAGTTTTTGACAGCAAAAAATGTAACCATTTTCTCAGGAGACATTTGAGCACCGCAAAAAAAAAACACACATAAAAAACAAGATCCTAACAAATATTTTGGTCTAGTTTCTAGTTCACATGTCTGAGTACATTTGAAATAAGAAAAACTAACCTAGAGATACATTTTAAGCAAGCTTTAAGTAAATATTAATGA
>NW_015113023.1:376394-391492 GCF_001443285.1 Poecilia latipinna
TTGTAAGTTCACTTTGTTTTATTTCAGGTGTCCCCAGATATCATCAGAAATTAGACCAAAACTATTTGATAATATTTTGGATTTTCACAGTGTGAGTAGAGAACTCAAGTAAGAGCAGCAATACTTCAACATATCTTTACTGAAGTAAAAGTAAAAGTAGTTGTCCTAGAAATTCTCAAGTAAGAGTAAAAAAGTGTTTGGTAAAAACTTTACTCAAATACTGAGTAACTGACCAAATTATTTAATATTTAAAAACTACATAATCAGACAGACCGAAATATAAGCTTAAGTGGAAATGTTGGAATTTTAAGGACCAAAATGACAATAATTCATATAAGTAACTAAAAATAACAAAATCAGGTGAAGGAAAATGTTTCCAAATCAGTTTCTTTCAATAAAAAACTAACAGAAACTGCAGGTGTGTCTGAGTCTGGTGAATTTGAGTTAAAACATGTTTGTTTTTCATTCAGTGGGTAAAAAACCCAGAAAGTTTACTTAAGAGCAGAAAAACTTCATAATCCAATTACTCAAGTAAAAGTAAAAAATAAAACATTCCTAAAAGTAATTTTTTTCAAAAAGCTACTCAAGTCCATGTAGCTGAGCCACAAACCTTGATGACGATGTGTCCCTTTCTGGTGCCGCTGCGGTCCAACTCGCGATGCTCCTTCACCATCACGATCTCCCCCTCCTCCTCCACCTTGTGCGTGTTTTTCTCCACGTGGTTGAGGATGCGCCAGTAATCCTCCTGGGCGATGCAGACGAACTGGTCGAGGACGACATGCGGACAGCGGGTGAACTTGTAGTAGAGCAGTAGATTGCTCTGCACCACGTTCGGATACTCAAAAAACAGCAACGTGGACGCATGAGAGCTGGCAAAGTGAGGCATGGGAGGATCGCACAGACAGAGGAAGGAAATGTCCAACAGCGGAAAGCTCTCGCTGAAATAAAACTGAACTGGGAGAAATGGAGGTCCAAAATCATCTCAGCTATTTGAACAAGAAATCACTAAAACATGATCTGCTCCTCTTGTCTAACTCATCAGTTTCTGCATTTGTTTCACTAACGTCTACCTCTGCAACTTCCTGTTTATGTGTGGTAAGGAAACGATATGTGCAGCAGCGGAACTAGTCAGTGTGGACAAAGGGACCTTCTGTGTCTTTTCACATCGCCATTATATTAAGAATGTGTTTTTTCTTTAGAGAAGGTCACTCGAACAAAGAAACTGATGTTACTGGGATTCTGTTGAGAAAGAAAAGTTTATATAAAAACAAGCAGGAGGAGAAATGATTGAGCTGCAGAGGCACACATGAACTCTAAGAAGAAAAGCAGAAATGAAATCAACTCAACTTTGGTATTTCTGTTCCATGACACGCATTTTACTTTACAGGCTAAAGACGAGCAGGACTAAAATTAAAAGATTCATAGCAGTAAAAATAAATACTGTACAGAAATGGCTTATTTTTTGTACAAAAGAGGAAGTGTCAATCATAGAATCAGTCTATTTTTTACTATAGGAAGGAGAAATCATAGAGCCAGTTCAGGCTTTTACTAATGTCAGAAAAATGATAAATTATAAGAAAAGAATCACAAGAGTTCATTCAAACTCATGATACAACTTTTAGTGAACGGAAGGAGCTAAAAATCCTTAAAATGTTAAAGCTTTAACTACTGTTGTACACTTTATGAAGCTATTACAGTAAAGAATAAAAAACACCAGCCATTCTGCACTGTAAATAATAATAAACTGTTTAATGAGGTAGGCTCTGTGCTAACCTCTAGCCTGTTAGTTTTTGTAGTTGGTCTCCTGTATTTTTACAAATGTGTTACTTTTGTAGGAGTATTACCACAAATAATTGTGTTTTTTTTGCAACAGGAAATATTTAACAATCAAAATTATCTTTCTTGTAAGCAAGGTAAAAGTTTTCTTTCAGTCAGCTGACGGGCAGTGCACAGGAATATGTGAGAGAGGGGCAATGCTGTGTTAATCTTTACTGTATCAATGCTTACAAGTCATATGTAGCTAACCAAACCCAAAATAGAAACTGTTTTCTCTTGCTCATTTGGTTCAAATGGTGTAAAAAGTTCCACAAATTAAATAATTTAAATAAAACAGAAGGGGGAAAAATTCAGTTTTTCATAATTTGATGATTTGGTTGTCAAATTCTTTTAAGCTGTTGATCAAATATTAAATTAATGTACTATTACTGGCTATTTATGATGATTAAATAGATCAACAGTAATACTAAAAGTGCCGTCAGATTGTTGCAGAGGGACAAAGAGAGGAATTCATTTTCTCCACCCTGAATAAAACCACCATTTCTGTTTGCTCTGTTTTACCTGGCAGTCATCTCCTTTGGTGCGAACTTCTCCGTTCATGTACTGCTTATCCAGTGAGGGCGAGATGCCAAAGCTGTTCCCCATACAAAGAGTCTCTGTTCGGCTTTCTGCATGGCTGATCTCCACGGCTCCGTTCAAGATCACATACCAGTGGTCGAGCTGCAGACAGACCAACAGCAGCAGCAAATTATTCTGATTCCAGCAGCTAATCCCATAAAATGGGCCGTAATTGCTTCTTAGCACTGTTCTTTCAGGTGTTTAACAATACAGACATGTTGCTGTTTACAACCAGAAATTTTGCACACGCACATAACGCCAGAGGACAAAAAGACGATTATTTTGCATGCCATCCGTAGCCGCACCAGAACGACTCAGTCCACAAAATTAAACCTGGACATTAGGTGTTATTAATTTAGTGCAGTGTGTCACAGCAAGGGGGGAAATGATGCAGAGGAACTGTTTAAGAACAACTGAAAACCACTCATATTCTTCTGTTTTCTTCGCTCTCTTTGTTGACTACGCTACACACACACACACACACCTGTTGCCATGGCAACTGGCAATAACGTCACTATACATATAAACAAGATTCAACAACAAAAAACACCCAAACATTTCCCACACACAGTCCAGAACATTCAGTCAGTTACAGTTTATGTTTTAGGCTTGATACTTATTTTGTGATTATTAATAAGTGATTGCTGTGGTAGCTTAGCTACCGCTGCTATTAGCTAAGCTAACACAGCGGTGGTGTATTAGCTAATTTAAACACTACTGATGATCTGTCAGAGTTGATGTTTAGGTAAGCTTCTACTTTTATTTTCTAACTGAACCAAAACACGCTGGATCCCACAGCATATCCACATGTTGAGGTTGTCATAGTCAAGCTAGCATAGCTAAACTACTTCTCTCTCCCTTCCTACTTTTTTTAAATTAAAACTTTTTCCTAACCTTGAAATCTAGTTGTTGACAATTACTAGCAAAGCACTGTGTCATTTTTCTCTTATATATTAAGCAGGTATTTAAGATATAGTGCATTATGTTGACCACTGAACAGCTAAAACCAATGCTAGTCATTGTTAGCTAGCAGCTTTTGCTTTGTAACGTGCCTATGAACACTAGTGTATGCAGGGTTGGTTGTTGGTCTTTATCGTTGCAGTCAAAACATCCATTGGTTGTTGCCAAACTTGTAGTATATTTCGGTGCTAGCGGGTTGTGTTTCTGAGTTATGTCTCCAGCAGTTGCTTTTTAAATAGAAACTGCTTCATTTCGCTCAGGAAGGAGGGCGACCGAACCCTGGGCTCCCTCTGCAGCCATCACTGATATTTGTGAGTGCTTCTCTCTTTCTTGGCCCCATCGGTTTCTATTTCTGTTGCTTTACCTGCTGCCCCGCTTGTTTCTCTGAGGTGATGAAAAGGAAATAATTGAGACAATCAACCACACGTAGAAATACATAGCACACAAAAGTTAACTAGCAACTCTGCTGTGCTATTATTGATTTACTTAATGAATATGTAGAGAAATAACCATGAGATGACAAGTGAAAAATGAAGCTATTTTTGCTTTTTTTGTTCCCCTGAAGCATGTCCCTGCTCTTTTCTCCTCTACTAAACCACTTCAGCCTCTTTATTGTCCTTTCTCTCTCACTCAGCCAAGCCATTTTGACTTCTGAGTGGAGCCAAGTGCCTCTCTTTGACATTCACCATGTGAATCCAGAGACACAGTGGAGGAGCGCTGCCCATCAATCGACCTGACAGAGACAGCAGGGAGGCACACAGACAAACACACGGCTGTTCAGATACACATTTTTTGAGAGAGTCTCTAAGTTTTACCAATGCTGAGATCAATTCCCATCTTCCTGATCTCAGAAATGGTCGATTTGATATCAATTTTCGGTCAGTTTTACTGCTGCTGTGTGGAGGAAACAGTCAGGATGGATCTCTTGTCTCTCAGACATGTAACTTAATTAATTTGCTTTGTAGCAGCTCAAGTGACTGGCAGCACGAACACAGTGGCTCTGCACACATCGAGAAGCATCACATGCTCCTTCAAACCTTCATTTACTGCTTTCGCAGTTATATTATGGTTTTGAATTAAGAGAGAAATATTGATACAAAAGAAAGGTTTTTCAACACAAATTGTACAAAAGGTGTGTAGCATCCAGGATTTTTCATGCAAAATATCAAATGCAATAATAATATCAATATTAACATGTCCAATCCACATGCAGGTTTCCCAGAGGGAATGCTGGGAAAGTGTAGTTTCTATCGGCAGATGTATTTCAGATGAAGCTACCTGTATTCTGCTAATGTCAAAAAAACTAACAATTTTCAGTTGTAGTGTTTCAAACTTCTTCTGTCAAGTTTCTCTGGTCAAGAATACAGATGTGATGTTTTTAATATGCAGGAAGGGGAATCACACAGGAAGCCACATTTGATATCTATTTGAATATGTATGTTATCAGTTCCTCGTTGACTCAGCTGTGAAAAGAAAATGTTCCTGAGTTTTTGTGGGTGAACCTGTTTCTGTGGGCTTATTTCTTAACAGCAGAAATCATTCCTACCTCTTGTTTGTTGTGCAGGATGACCGTGCCAGATTGCTCCACCACCTCAAACACCATGACGCTGCACAAGTCTCGTCGTACGGACATGGTCATGTTGGCGAACGCAGGCAGCTGGTGCAAAAACTCCAGCAGTTGTTCTGTTTGTCAAAGAGACGATAACTTTGTTAGAAGAGAATCTCTTAAAGCTTCTCTTTCTGCAAAATGTGACAGTAAAACTAAAGAAATACAGATATAATGAAAACATCATGGCAGTAAAAACACAAAATCTCATCAAGTAGTTTTGGTCTAGTTTCTAGTGGAATATATTGGTACTTTTGAAATGAGACAAAATTAACTTACAAGTTTTCAGAAAGAAATATGAGCTTGTTTTATGTCAAAAATACTTGTTCCATTGGCAGATTATTTCACTTATTACAAGACTTTTTTTTTTTTGCTAAGTTACTTGTAAGTTAGTTTTGTCTTAATTCAAGCGGACTAAAACATCTGCAGTAGAAACTGGACCAAAAGTACTTGGTAAGATTTTGTGTTTTTGCAGTGTAGGAAGTTGTTCCTCTTTTAAAACATGACAACCAGAGCAGAAATTACTCTGGTAGAAGTGTATATAAATCATAAAGGTGGAATCCCATAAGAGACGTAGAATCTGCCTCATCTGTGCTGCAGCGGAGAACAGAGTGACCTTGATCCAAACTGCTCAAGTGCTTTAAAAAAAATTTTCTTCACAGCCTTACTGCTGTAGTTTTATATTTTTATTACTCTTCTGCTAAGACTCCTCTTGAGTTTGCTCTTTCTTGGTATTTGTTAAATGCAACCTACAAGGATCAGAATGCATTTCTTTAAATCCGCAGACTGGTGTTGCAGGCATGATGAAGGTAAACTATGCAAATATAACACATGCAAAAAAAGGTACAGTTACTCTGGAAAACATAAATCAAATTACGCACTACTCCATGAAGGTGATCTATGTTGACCAGTTTAGTCAGATAAATTGTTAAAAAAAACCTAAAATGTATAATACTTTTCAGAGATGCACTTTGAACGTGTAAATATACTTTAGTACTGTTCTTCTTTTGTTTGATTTTCTCTTAAATGCATTTTCGTGTACAACAATTTATTATTTTATTACAATACGTTCAATAAAGTCAAGCTAACTAATTAAACTCACACTGCCAAAAGCATGACATAACACCTGTTATGAACATGAAGGAGTCTTCATGGATGTTTATGACCGTTGTCTTTAAGTCTCATTCGGTAAATAATGACACTTTTAATGCAATTTGTAATGGAAGTTTGCAATAAAAGCGTCATTATTTACCAAATGACACTTAATGACAAAGCTGATGAAGATTCCTTCATGTTCACGTCAGTCTGATGCTCATATGTTTCTTCATACTAAAATCAAATGCACCCCTAATGACGCTATTTTAGATTCATTTTCTTCTTTAAAGTTAATATTCATGAGCTGAAGAGAAGGCGGTGAAAAGGCCAGACCCCCGGCCGGCCCGGAGGGCTCGCAGCAGGCCAGGCCTTTACCACCTCGCCTCGCTCTCTGATGTGGTCACCTTCTTCTCCAGGACCCCACTGGGTCCCACTAATGAGGCCGTTTAAGTGATTGCCTGCTTAAAAATACACATTAGAAGGGCGCTGTTGTTTAGATACCTCTGCAGGGGGCCTTGTGAGGGGAGGGCTCCCTGTGTGTTCAAGCTGAGCAACAGATGGTCCCAAAATAGCAACAAAACCAGACCAAATTCATTTTTAACAATTTTATACAAATATTTGATCAGTAGGGGCACACCGATTCCGTTTTCTGGCCGATTACCGATCTGGGTAGTAATTAGTTACATTTACTAAAGTAAATTAGATATATTTTTACCAAACTGTACTTTTTACTTTTACTTTTTTATTAAGATGATTCAAACTGATTACGTTTTTGGTCATTTGTACTGAATTGTCATAAAACAAACTTAAATCTGAGTAAACAGTGACTAATACCAGTATTGGGGAGTGACTAGTTACATTTACTTGAGTAACTTTTTTGAAAAAAAATTACTTTTAGACTTTTAGGAGTATTTTGTTTTGACTTTTACCTGAGTAATTTTATTCTGAAGTATCTCTACTCTTGAGTCAAATGTCTGTATTTTCCACCCACTGAATGAAAAACAAACATGTTTTAACCAAAATCCACGGGACTCCGACACACACCTGCAGTTTTGATAAAGTTTCAGAAGTTTTTTTAGTAAAACAAGCAACAAAAGAAACTGACCGATGTCATCATCGTTGCGGTCGGCTGGGTCTTTTTCCAGACACTCTCGGACCAGGTCCCGGCCCAGAAGTCCGTCTGACGCTCTCTCCAGGTCTTCATCCTCCTCCTCCTCTTCCTCGCTGTCCACTGGAGCCTCTGGCAGTCCAGACAGATCCACGTCTCCCAGGTCGCTCTCTGTGGCCTGAAGAACACACAAGTAATCACAAGGAGGTGGGGACTGTTTTAGCGTTTTCTGCAGAGACAAAACACAACCACCAAACACCAGAGTATGGCCAGATGAGATACATTTTTAAATTTTGGTCTTAATTTTTTGAGGAAAACTGCTGCAGAAGTCTCTAAAAAAAGGTGAAAAAAGCGCCAAAATTTACTAATAAACACTAACTTTACCTCTACAATACAATGTGCATCAAGTGGAGATTTTTTGCAATTTTAGCTTAAAGATATCCAAAGTTGGACAACTTTAACTGCAACCAATGCAGTTAAAGTTGATTTATTAAATCAACTTTTCAGATTTTACTTGTAAAAACAGCTGATAATGTTGCTACTTTTTCTTCCAGTTAGCCATTATTTGCTACTTTCTGTTGATCTGTCACAAAAAATCCAAACTACATTCAAGTTTGTGTATGAAACAAAAAACTGGTAAATAAATAAAAGCACTGGTCTTTATAATAAAAGTATAAAACTAAACTAGCAGTTAAAATTCTTTACATGTTGAATTAGTTGGGAATTTGAAGGTCAGTGCATTTTGCCTGTGGGTGTTAGTGTAACACATTAAAATAAATCATTAAAAAAATCCATACTTCATTATAAAATACCCAGAATATTTACAGACAACTATCTGGAACAATCTTTATAGCACAAGTTCAAAACTAAACTAGGTCAGAAGTTTCTATGAATATTTTCAACTACTCAGTTGTACCTGTGACCTGGACTTTCAAAATAAAACCACATCCTGGCATCCAAAACCTCTGAATGTTCAAATGTCCTGGCTGCTCAGGGCCCAGGTTGGCCTCAGCAGGAGCAGGGGCAATTAAACCATCAACCTGGAGGTTAAAAGTGGAGCCCTCTAGTGGCAGGGCCAACGCCACGCTTTTCTGATTTCTATCAAAATTCAAATGTTTTGTGAAAGTTCTTGTATGATGAAGTTCTCACATTTCCACAATTTCAGCAGTAGTAAAAGTAAAGACGAGAAATTAGTTTGGAGAAGTAAAGAAGTTTCCGCCTGCTCAGTGTTTTCTGTTTCAAATAAATAAATGACAAGATCCCGAATTTACAGAAAATGCAAATGATTTAATACATTTGAGCTTCTGAACTCTTTTATCCATCATTTACAATAAAATTACTATATATTTTTATCATTTACTGATTTAAAATTGCCTAGTAAAATTTAGTGATTTTTTTTTTTTCATCCTTACAGGAAAAAAAAAAGACTTCGACTCTGAATCATTTTAAAATTACTTTTTTTTTTTTTTACAACAATGAGGTTAAAAGAGCAACAGGCTCACTAAATTCTCATTTTCTTCCCTCACTTCCTGTCGTGAACAAACCCTTCACTGCCACTCACACCTGATCGTTGGCTGCGCAGGAGTTCACCAATGTCAAAACAAGTTTTAGCTCAAAGGATATTTCCTCGACATGAATGACACCAAATCCAAAGAAAACACCTCATGTTAAAAAGAAGAAGAGAGATGTGGCAAACGTTGCTTCAGAATGTAAACTAGCTGAGGGAGGAAAGGGCAAAAGTCCAGAAGTTGGGGAAAAACAAACTTCTGAGGTTATAAAGAATATAAATGCATGGGAGAAACTCGGTAAAACAGTGACAGCTGAGGAGCGCAGCTGACTGGAAGGGTCAGCCCTTTAAGACAGCTGTAAACAAACACGGAGCCGGGTCAGCAACAAGCCGATGGGATCAAATCCGTGTGATAAATACCTAATCTGAGGGTGAAATGATCTGCGCTCTGTGTTAAATGTCAGACCCGGATAACCTCATAACCAACCAGGCAGAAAAATCCTGCAGGAGGTTGAAAAAAGGGGGATAAAATACCTTTTTTTTTATTTTGGTCTGTTTTTGCATCTCTTTTTTTTGTTTGTTTTGCTTTTCTTGTCAACATTAAATTCCTTAAAATATGAATTAAAAAATAATTAAAAATATTAAAAATAAAAATATTAAATATGAATAAGGTGCTGTATGTAACTTTTATGAAAAAGAAACTGTAACTGTTGTGGAAAAATTAAAAAAACAAAAAACTGAGCTTTTCTTCCTACAGCCAGTACTGACTAGAAACAACCAATCAAAGCAAGGAGGCAGATCTTAGCGCTGTCAATCATCCTCCATGTGGCGCTGCTCATCAAAATTATCAATGTTACCAATTTGTAATGATTTCATAAATTTAAGCTTCTGAAGTTTTTTATCGATCATTTATATTAAAATTACTATATAGTAATATACAAGCTATGCTAGCTGTAACCTAGCGTACTATAATTAATGCTAAGGCTAGTTAGCACAAAGAACACTGATGATAGATGAGCGGTTCTCCTATAACAGAAAGTTGTTTCTCCACCATTAGCACATTTAGCAGTACATGAGGTTGATTGGCAGCGCTAAGCCCCGCCTCCTGGCTCTGACTGGTTGTTGTTGGTGCATTTCTTTCGACTGTAACTGTAGCTCAGATAGGAGGTAGAGAAGACTGGTCTTTTTACAGATTATTTGTCTCATAAACTGTTAGTTTTAACAAATATGTAAAAAAAAACAAACATTTTTATAAAAGTTGCATCCGGCACCTTTAACTGGTTATTTTTAATAAAAATGTATGAAATATTTATTTCTTCCTTAAATGTAACTAACTTTAAAAGCTTTGTTAACAGATTGTAAATCAGCCCAACAACAAACTAACCTTCCTGGTTGCTGTGATTAAAGCTACCTAAGACAAACAGCCTTGTGTCAGTAAGAAACTCTAAGATCCATTTATAAACACAGCATGCAGGGCGGGACGGCCAAATAATTACTGTAAGCCTCAGCTTGTGGAGGCTAAAAGAAACATTCTTGGATTTATAACGGCTTTCTCCTCAAACAGCGGAGATTAGAAAAGTTAGTGGATTAAAACAATTAGATGACAGGTTTCTTATGTTCTCTTTTGTCTCTTATTGACTCTCAGTCCTTCAAGCACTCAAGAGAGGCTTGTCGAAGCACACTGAGCTGGTAAATACTGGAGAAACGTCACAAAGGCAGAGAAAGGAAGAGGCGTGCAAGGTGACCTCAATCTGCTGCAGTGGAGTAATTAGCAGAGGAAACAAACTATTTCAAAATTAAAGGAGACAAGAGTGAAAAAGTACTATCAAGGTTTTCTTACTAAATGCTCCTATTTTATTTGACACAGCTGATTGGAGAATTAGCTGTAAACAGAGACACACTCATCAGAAAGTTGTCGGTTTCTTGTTTTGTGAAGCTTAAGGCTGTCGATACAATTTTCATAACCGACAGGATTTAAAATGTATATGTTTGTTACCTTCCTGGCATAAATGGTCATTATTTATTCATATTTAAACCAGCAGTACTTGCTGCAAAGCAACACTGTAAAAGACTGAGTTAAAATTTTAATTTAATTTTGAATCATATATTAGTAATTAGCAAGATTAGCATTGCTGGCGTTGCTGATTGATGCTGAAAATGGCTAACTGTGAGCTGGTTCCCTCAGTGACAACATCCACACCGAAGAGTTTAGGTAGGAAAACTACTTAGTCCTCAGAAATGTTCACCTGTTTCTGATGACAGGTTATCAGCAGGAGTCTGCCAAACTGAACACAAACTAATATTTAGTAATAGTTATTAGGTTTATAATATCAGATCGACACCATCAGAGTTTCTGCAAAATGGGCACCACTAACGAAGGCACAGCGATTAGGTTTCAGTACTTTAACTGGAGGAAAGATGGCGCTGCAAAAGGTTAGGTTTACTTCCTACACCTGACCTTCAGTCCACAGCTGGAAGATCAGAACTGATGAGCAATAATTAGAAGGATTAAAGGTTGACAGGTGAGCAAACAAGTCACTAATTTTAGCAGGGTTCATAATTTATTCCTTTTGATTTATTAATGGCAAAGTGGGAGAGAAGTGTTGATCATTCATCTGTAGTTTTTCTAGCAGAACAAAGAAATCTGTTCCCAGCCGATTCTGTGACCCAAAGAAACGTCTTTTTCTAACCCACCTGGTAAATGTCCGACAAGCTGCTGCTGCCTGAGTCGCTGGTGATGCTGCACCCTGATTGGCTAGGCGCCATGTGCATCACCTGCTGATGGGCGTGGTCTGTCAGGTGCATCTTATTGAGATCGGCAGGAAGCTGTTCATACAGGAAGAAACGCACACAGAGAAAGGAGGATGAGTTTCCAACATTCCCTGTATTACACAGGGAAAACACACAAATTTCACGCGCACACACACACACACACACACACACACACACACACACACACACACACACACACACACACGTTTGTGTTGCTATCTTTGTGGGGACTTTCCATTGACTTCCATTCATTTCTACAGCCTAAACCACCTTTACCCCTTTCCTAACCCTAACCAACCAAAACTCAATTCATACCTTAGCCCTAAATCTGACCCCTGACCCAAAAACAGGGTTTCCCCTAGTGGGGACCAGGCTCCGGTCCCCACGAGGAGCGATTGGTCCCCACAACGTAGTATATGTCAGGAAAATTGTCCCCACAAGGTATTACAAACAAACGCACACACACACACACACACACAGCGGTTTTCATCAGGCTGAAAGCCAGAGCTGCAGAAAGTAACTTCCGACGGCCGTAAATCAGGATCCAGCAGCTTCGACTGATGTGATCTTCTGGTGTAAATCCTGACTTTCTTCTCACAGGCAGAAACAAGTCAAACAGGAACTGCTTGCAATCAAGCGTCTGAACAAACATTTCTGGGGGAATGAAGGAAAAGCAAACCCAGTCTAAAGCTTTCTACTCTCTTACATTAGAGAAAACTTCCACTGTGTAGATCTCATTTCCAGACAACAGTTCGGACTCAGAATCTGAAGTCGACTGACTAAAAACATGAGAACTGCACTGCTGCAGCTCCTCCAGAGCAACACGGAGTCTAATTCACTCATTCTTTGATTCTTTTCACTAAAATAACTGAGTAAATGTAACCAGTTGCTACTAACCAACACAGCGGATTCTGAATTGGCCCACAGCTATCGACTGGCTCCGTTAACAACCTTTCAGTCTCCAGTCCTACCAGCTGAGACCCAGGACCGGGTCAGGGCAGGACCGGGTCCGGGTCAGGGTGAGGACCGGGTAAGGGTGAGGACCGGGTAAGGGTCAGGGTGAGGGACAGGTCAAGGTCAGGGCAGGACCGGGTCAGGGTAAGGGTCAGGGCAGGACCGGGTCCGGGTCAGGGTGAGGACCGGGTAAGGGTGAGGACCGGGTAAGGGTGAGGACCGGGTCAGGGTCAGGGTGAGAACCGGGTCAGGGTGAGGGACAGGTCAAGGTCAGTGTGAGGACCGGGTCAGGGTAAGGGTCAGGGCAGGGCAGGGCAGGACCGGGTCAGGGTGAGGACCGGGTCAGGGTCAGGGACGGGTCAGGGTGAGGACCGGGTCCGGGCAGGCTCAGGGCAGGACTGGGTCCGGGTAAGGGTGAGGACCGGGTCAGGGCAGGGCAGGACCGGGTCAGGGACGGGTCAGCGCTCGGCCGTAAATGCTCGCACCGACTGCTGCCACATGAAGCCTCTTTGAGCCGAACTGGAGCTCAGCAGCAGAGGAACCACAGCGGCTTCATGCAACATTAAAGACGTTACGTCTGGGGTTCCCCCTCTTAGCAGGTCTGCTGTTCTGCACAACCTGATGAACCTTTAAGCTCCACCATCTTCAAACCCAGAGGGAAACACCAACAGAACCGAGGAAGTTCATGTCGTTAACGTGTAATACAGCACATTACCAAGAAACATTTACTAAATTTAACTACAAATTACACGAAGCTGCTAGGAACGGGCCTCAGCGAAAATTCAGGTTCCATATTTTTCCAGAGTAAAACACCTTGTGGACATTCTGGTACCACATATTTAGCTATCTGGGTTTTTATCATCTGCATGTTCCACATTTTATCAGACTAAAGTTGGATAATCGGCAGATTTCCCAGATATTGTTAACATGAAGAGGAAAAATCTAAATCAGCTCCATTTCTGAACTGGACTGGATTATTTTACACCCAAATACAGCTGAAATAAATACAACCATTCAAAACTAAAATGGAAAACGGTCAAATCAAGTAATATTGTGATAAAAAAATTATTAAATATGTGAAAGCTGAAACCATTAATCACAATTAATCTACTAATTAAATAATTGTCAACTAATTTAGTAACTGATTCATCGTTAACTGAAGAATATAAACTCAAATTACTTAGAAAAAGGAATTGAATTATTCATTTATTTACATACTTTAATGCATTTTTAATATGAAAAAGTTTTGGTAAAATAAAAAATCTGCAGATTAATCGATTAATCGTTACAATAATTGATCAATTGCAGCCCTAAAATATGTTGTTTTCATGATGTAAAGCACTGTGAGCTGTCTTGTTGCTGAAATGTGTTCTAGAAATAAACTTGACTGATTGATTGTTATTGATCAAGTCTATACCAATCAGTCTTCGGTATGCAGCCTTGTGCTTCTGCATCTATTTAAACATGAAATATTTGTGGTTTTCTTCGATTCAGACTCTGATGTTAACGCATTAATAGCACAGCTGTTTCTTATAAAAGCATTTAAGGATCAGCATCATAAATTTAAAAGCCGCTATTTTAACATTTATGCTCCAATATTTTCTGAGGAACGAGGCGAAGGAACGACTGAAGAAGCCTTTAAGTGAAATCCATTTCCTATTAAGCACAGCAGAGTAATGCTTTGTGTGATTCACTATTGACCCAAAGACAACACGCAATCTTGGGGTTATTGATTGAATTACATCCAATCACATTTACACATCACTCTACTATTAGTCCTAATACTTATTGCTGACTAACTGCATGTTTACCGTGTTTCTGTGTGAATGAGGACGACAGTGAATAATTGCTAATTTCACCAAAGCGAATGCATATCGATTCCTGCATGATGGAGAAATTATGAGCCGTTCTTCCAATATTTTTACCGGTACTGGGAGACGGAGCCTAAAAGGGTAAACTGGTGCATCGAGCCTCATTTATGAGGTGAATGGCAAAAGGAATAAAGTTTAATATTTGCTTTTTAAGTCTCAGAAGTCTGAAAACTTGAGGAAGTAAAAGTATCGAATTTCAATAATTGGTCAATACTGGACCACCTTTCAGCAACAGAGGTTATTTTAGCCTCAAGTGTCCAATAAATCTGCACTGCAACGGTCAAAATTATAATTCATGTTAATAAAAAGGAGACAAAACCTCCAGCCTCTTTAAATAATGGAGTTATTTCTAAACATTTTACTAAAGGTAATTATTCAAACTCTGTTATAAAAGGAGAACAGTGGGGCGGAGTGGAGTGGGGTGGAGCAGGGTGGAGTGGAGCAGAGTGGGGTGGAGCAGGGTGGAGTGGGGTGGAGTGGAGCAGAGTGGGGTGGAGCGGAGCAGAGTGGGGTGGAGTGGAGCAGAGTGGGGTGGAGTGGGCATCACGGCTCCTCTTCACGCCACAGAATTAATCCCGCTCTAATCCCTCCTTTCCCTCCCAGCGGGGGAAGGACAGGGTCTTCCTTCCACTCTCCTCATGCATTAAGGATGAGCGTCAGGAGATTAAATATAAATGCGCGTGGCTCCTTCAGCTGTACAATTTCATCATGTCAAGGCGGCGGCTCCAATCTTGGGAGGACTGAGCTTTCACTCCACCAATTATTAGAAAACCAGGTTAACTGCAGAAAGATGAGCGTCTTGTGTTATGAAAACACACAGCAGCGAGAAAT
>NW_015113023.1:395055-398787 GCF_001443285.1 Poecilia latipinna
GGAGCAGAGTGGGGTGGAGTGGAGCAGAGTGGGGTGGAGTGGAGCAGAGTGGGGTGGAGTGGGCATCACGGCTCCTCTTCACGCCACAGAATTAATCCCGCTCTAATCCCTCCTTTCCCTCCCAGCGGGGGAAGGACAGGGTCTTCCTTCCACTCTCCTCATGCATTAAGGATGAGCGTCAGGAGATTAAATATAAATGCGCGTGGCTCCTTCAGCTGTACAATTTCATCATGTCAAGGCGGCGGCTCCAATCTTGGGAGGACTGAGCTTTCACTCCACCAATTATTAGAAAACCAGGTTAACTGCAGAAAGATGAGCGTCTTGTGTTATGAAAACACACAGCAACGAGAAATGGTTATGAATGTAGTTTATGCTATGAGCTCAACTTGTAACATCACCATTTATTCCTGCCTTCATGTTAAATGTGCCGTGCAAATGCAGCTGGTGATTTTCTTAAGCCACCCACTAAGATATGATTAAATACATTGTGGTTGGAGCCGAACACAAATGATAGGAATTTGAGCGAAAGCCGGCTTTTAGGAAATAACATGCTGTTTGCCATGCAAATTAGGGGTTTACCCTCCATCAGGAATGAAGGAAAAACCCTCCAACAACAGCTCTTTATCTAAGTCTTTATATTAGAACCATTAAACCAACTCCAGCCATTCTGACCTAAACAAATCAGTTAAAACGCAATAAAAAAAAAAAACATACAGAAATGGCATTTTAAGGGTTGAAACCTGAGTGGTTCGTTCTGCCCATTCCCTCAGTGGTTAAATGGACAATAAAGCCAGATTGGCTTTTTACCCACATAACATTTTTCCTAAATGCATTTTACACAGAATAATCTCTGCTGCATTCTGGGGAGACGTTGGTAACGACGGAGGAGAAAACAAAGAATGGGCGGCTCCTTGGAGCAAAGAGGAACTATTCAGACACACAGCGAAGAATACACTTGGAAATGTATTTCCATGATGATGAGCAGAATGAATAGCTTGATGGAGAAATTAAACCATAATGTGGCTGATGAATCTTGATGAGAATTATAATTAAAGTACGGGAAAAATAATAAAAAACAAAACCTGACAAACCTCAATGAATATTTACAGACGATGCAAAAAGCAACAAAACTGTGAAACTGTCATAAAAACCACAGAGAAGGACAGAAACACACAGAGGCTGCATAAGATGCAACATATCAAACCGCCGCCTAATTTATTATAATTCAAACTGACGAGGTTTTTGGTCATTAATGCCGAAATAATAAATTTAGTCATAAAAAAAAACAAACTTAAATCTGAGTAAACATTGACTGATACCAGAGTTTGGTAGTACCCAATTCAAGTAACATCTTTGAAATAATTTCCTTTTTGGAGTATTTTATTTTCACTTTTACCTGAGTGATTTTATTTTGAAGTATTTTTGCTCTTACTTGAGTAAAACGTCTGGACTTTCTACCCACTGAATGAAAAACAAACATGTTTTAACCAAAGATTCACGTAGGAGTTTTTTACTGAAAGAAACTGATTTGGAAACATTTTCTTTTTCCTGATTTAGTTTTTTGTTACTTATTTAAATTACTGTCATTTTGGTTCTAAAAATACCAAATTTTCCACGTTATAACTTTGTATTTTGATCTGTTGATGATGTCTTGAGCAGTTTCTTGGACGTTTTACTTGAGTAAAAACTCGTTGAAGTATCTCTGCTCTTACTTGAGTAAAGTTTTGGGTTCTCCACCCTCCTGAGGTCACGGCCGGGTCGACTGACACTAACGACATTGGCCTGCAGGTGTCAGCAGGGACAAACAATCCTGACATGACCTGTCGAGTCAAGATAAACACTAGTGGAGAAAATGGAAAATATTTTACAGATTAAACAGGAGAAGTGAGTTTTTTTATCCGTGTTTATTTCTCTACCAGTTTGTACACAAAGATATTTTTTATTTTTCTTCTTTGCAAAGCAGCAACTCAGTCAGATTGGATGGAGAGCAGCAGCTTAAGATCAAGTCCTGCAACAGATTTTCAACTGGAAGCAACTAAAACCTCCCAGCAGATTCTGTGTTCCTGCATGCACACATCATAATGCTGCCACCGCCGTGTTTCCCGGTGAGGAATCTGGAAAGTGCTAACAATGCAGAGCACTTTATGTATAAACAGATGTGTAGATCTTGAAGCCAGCGTTTGTTTTCTTTTCAAATAATCAGTGAAGTTTCTGCAAAGTTCACACTGTGATTTCTTAATTACACTTCAAATCTCTGTGTTGATTTAGTTCTCACAGCAGACTGCATACCCAGAAACCACATCACAGCTAGTGCACCTCTGCAGGAAAGGAACAACCGTCTCTCTACACAGACGTCTCGGCCTTTCTCTGACACGCCACTTTACTCCGTCCCTGAATCTGATTTCCGCTCTGAGGTGTCTGCTCCACTTCTTTGCATTTATCTCTTCCAGGCCCATCTCGTCTTTTTGGTAATTAACTCTGTCTCCTGCCTCCGTCACTACTTCCCTCCATTTCTGTCGCCTCCTGATTTGGCATCAGGAGATTTTCACTCTTTCTTTTTTAGAAACGTGTGAGTAAATTGACTGCTTGGGACTCTGATGTCTGAAAATGGGACCAGATTTAGCAGAAAGAAAACTGATTAATCCAGGCCAGATTTATCTCTAAACATACACAACTTCAGTCAGTCAGGTTTATTTATGTAGCAGCTTTCAGTAACAAGGCATTTTAAAGACCTTTTTATCATGAAAACACAAAAATACAAATTTGTAGATCACACAGTCAATAATTTTGTGAAGTTACACATCAGATGATTAATGTTTCATTTATAATGTTTTAAAATCATCTCCAACAGGCGGGTTTTTAATCTAGATTGAAAGTAACTCAGTCTTTCAGCTGTTTTGCAGTTTTCTGGAAGTTTGTCCCAGATTTCTGATGCTTAGAAGCTGAATGCTGCTTCTGAACGTTTGGTTCTGGTTTTGTGGATGCAGAGCAGAACCAGAACCAGAACCAGAACCAGAAGACCTGAGAGGTCTGGAAGGTTGATATAACAGCAGCAGATCTTTAATCTTTAATTCAGTGATTTATAAACTACCAGGATTAGTTTAACCCTCCGAGTTCTAAGTTTCAAATCTCCGCCTGGATATTTTTGCGTATTTTAATCGTACAAATTTCTTTAAGTCTGATTTTTTTTTAGGCAGTAATCAATGCAACTAAAGACGAGTTTCTCTAGATCTTGCTGAGACATTAATCCTGTAATCATGAAAACGTTCTTCAGGTGATAGAAGGCCGACTTTGTAACCGTCTTTATGTGGCTCTGAAGGTTCATCCTGATCTCTTGTTTCCATCTGTAATAACTGAAGATGTAGGTTGGCTTTAGATCGTCCCTCTGTAGGTCTAAAGATAACAACTTCACCTTTGAACCCCAACCAAGAGAACTAAACAGACTCAGCTCAGATACAGAGCAGAGACAGATGGAGAGAAAATAGTCACCTGGCATAAACGTGAGCGACACAGACAAAGAAAGGGAAGAGGACAAAACTGAGAAAGCAGGAGGAAGAGGAAAAGTAATGAAAAACAGGACCGACAGCGTGAGGAGGAATGAGCATGAAGTGAAAGTGAGGCAGCAGATGAAGATGAAGGGTCTACAATATTCTCTGAAGGTTCCAATTTTGCCTTAGTCCAGACGACCATATCTCCGAGCAATGCGAGTGTGAATGTGAGTGTGAATGTGTG
>NW_015113023.1:403820-441920 GCF_001443285.1 Poecilia latipinna
TGTGATTGTGTGTGATTGTGTGTGATTGTGTGTGATTGTGTGTGACTGTGTGCACCAGCTGCAGCAAGGGGAGATGTAATAAATTGAAGCTGAAATTGGAGGTGACAACTGCACAGACAGACATGGAGCAGAGAGAGGAGTGAGGTTGGAGTTCGGAGACCATTTTCACCACTTCATCTCCACCAAGCCCTACTTTATAAAAATCTGCTTCAGATGAAAATCTTTAACAAACTGAAATGTGCTAATCGTTTCTGCTGCGGCACAAATTAGCAACAGACAACAGAAACATGCACTGCAAAGAGACTTCTTATAGTTCCTGAAATCAATGCGACGCTTTTGTTTATTCAGACACAGAAAACTGATTCTGAATTAGCGAAGAAATGAACCTCTAATTTCCTCAAATGTCACAAATGTTTAATTTATTTGCCACAAGTTGGAGAAATTAAATCCTCTCCAGTTCTAAAAGGTTTGACAAAACAAAACCTCTCTGGCGAACTTTTCCCCCACGTTAGAGCGAACTTTCTCTGATTTGTGCTGAACTTAGTAACACCAGGGCAAACTAACAATTAAGTATATTTATGCATTTTTAGTCAACACAGACTTTCTCGTTATTATAGAAAATAAATTACATTAGGTTAAAATGGTAAAAGTCATAACTTAGTTGACATTCCAACTTCCTTGCTGATCCTCTACCAAACATCCTTTCTATTCTCTGTAGTCACAACTTGACTGGTCATAGATTGTAGGACCAGAGCAAACAGCGACAACTAGTGTATCCTATATAGCTGTTTTTTCTTAGTTCATGTTGAAAAATGCAAAACTACAAGTGGTGAAAGTTCAGATTTTCCAACTCCAGCACTGGATGCTCGAATCGCTGCCAATCGCTCTCAATGCCTGACGACGTGCAAAAGGTGTTTGTTGTGATACTTTTTAAACACAAGCATCAGTTTTAACAAAGACCTGAGAAAACATAACTAATTAACTGAAAATGTAGTTATATTAATTAATAGTGGCATCTTCTATCACGAATGATGTCAACAACATTATGATGTTTTAAAGACCACTTTAAATCTTCACCTCATCTCTTTACTAAAACACACCACAGATGATTAAAAAACATTTTCCCTTTAGGAAAGTAGATTTATGTTGCTTTTGTTGGCAGCCGATTTTAACTGATTCAAATTTCTCTCCATTGTAGGTGGTCTATTTTGTTTAAATGTGGAACAACAAATGCACAAAACTTTGAGTGCAAAACTTCTCTTTATACTAGATGTTGCATTTTCAGGAAACAACAAAATTATTTGCAGCTGAATTCCCGTTTTCATCTGTTGCAGTTGAACAACGTGTTTTCAGCAGCATGGAGAGAATTTTGCATGGCAACAAATTAGCTCAGTTTTATCTCAGTTGAGAGGAGGACACTCCTGCTGTGATTTGGCGCGAGTTGGTGAGTGAGCTGCAAGGTTCGACAATCACTGGCTGTTAAGTTCCTGGCCTGGGCAGAGATTGGGCCGGCGAGTTTCTGGAGCGGATCAGCAGCCATTAGCTGGCAGCTTCAACACTAAGCAGCGCCAGTATTGTGACAGACGGGACGCTGAATTGGATCAGCGCTGCCAAGGGCCTGTGACTTTTGCACCAGTGTTGGACTAGATGACAGAAAGAGAAACTAGGAGGATGGATTTATTTTGTGCATTTATGCCATTCCTGTCCAAGATTTATCTCAAGATTTAACAGAAAACATAAAAAAGGACATTATGTTGTGTCTAAGCAGGAGAAAAGATGTCAAATCGCATTTAAAAAGAAGGTTATAATGAGCTAACCAGGGTACAAAAGTCCAGTTAAATGTAATTTGTGTTTGTCGTATTCTTTGTGACCTGGATATGTTTTCTCTTTCTAATGACACCACTTTTTTTGGGTTAAACATTTTGGTTACAAAGCCAACATTTTGACTCTTTTTGGAGTAAAAAAGGAGCATTTTTTATTCCTTTCTAGTTTCCTTGACCCGTCTCGCCTGTTACAATTTCACTACTGTGTTGATATTATATTTACACACAGTTTACATCAGACACACAAACTACCTGCTGACTGAATGGGGTACACGTAATTTTAATTAATCAGTGTCTTTATTAATGTACAATATGTTTTAGATAGAGAAAAAAAAAACACAAGAAACGTTTTAAAAAGCCGAGTCTTTTTGAAACGTGTTCATCCTCACAAGCTGTTGTAGTAAACATGCCACACCCACAGGGGGCAGCATAGGGCAAAGCCAAACTTATGTCAGCCAATCACAATCCTTCAAAACAACCACCACTTCCTGTTTAGAATCAAACATGGCGACAGGAGATTCACACAGAAAGGTCGAACTACTTTTAAATACCGTGTTGGAAAATAAAGTTAATAAAACACAAGACGACCGTTAAACCCAGAATGTGGAGGTTGACCTCCAGTCACTCTTTATCCGTTGCAACTCAACATATCAGAGCAGTTATGAAATAAAAGAAGTAGATACAGTCTGAACCAACATAAAGCCATGTTTCCTCCACTGCATGGACAAACGGCACCGCATTATAAGTCTTCTCTTTGGCTGGAGGTTTTATTGTCAATCGTTTTCAGTGATATGAAACGGAGGTTACGTGTGGATGAAAGGTCAAATCACAAAAAATCGATTCAGTTCATCAGATATTTGGTATTTTGTGGACAAAAGTCCTTAAACAGGCTTCCTGGAGCTCAGAGAAGATACTTTAAAACACTTTTGTTAAAGATTATTAAAGATGTGATGTTGAATCAACCTTCCAGACCTCTCAGGTCCAGACATGGAGAAGCAGCATTCAGCACCACAAACCTGGGACAAACCTCCAGAAAACTGTAAAACAGCCAAAACACAGAGTTCCTTTAAACCCAGACTAAAAACCCACCTGCTTAGAAATTATTTTGAAATGTTATGAATGAAATATTGACCAACATTTTGAGGATTTTGCTGACGGCACTTGGAAATTGTGGATTTTTGTGTTTTTCTGATGAAAAGTACTCTGGACTTTGTTGCTAGAATGTGCTACAAATAAAATTTGATTGATTGATTTATTAAAAAGCCTTTGGTTTGTCTTTTGTCCCCTTCAGTTCTGTTTGTTTGCTACAGGAAGCTGGTAGGTGTCTGTCTGGGATCCAGAGGAAGATGGGCCACGGTCGGGTCGGATACAGGAAAGCACTTCACACCAACACAAACATAAAATATTACACAGAAAATACCCAGCGTTACATAAAACTTAGCACCTCTAGGCTTCCCTCCACTAGCAGATGCTTCCTGCCCGGCGGCCCAATCCATAATGCTTCTCCATGCAACCGAGCTGCAGTCACGCAGCGCGTCCCTGGCAGCGGCGCGGCTGACCCGGGGCGCGGCTGGAGGGCCAGCTCCACCCCGCTGCTCTCCTGGGGAGCTTTTGTTAGCGTTGGACCGCGTTTCTGCTCTGTCGGCCAACATAGTTTGGCGCAGACGAGGCTGGCTGTGATTCTGGCACAGCAGCAAGAGTCAGGACGGGAAATTAACTTTTTCAACCAGACCTGAACTGCAGTACTTTATTGGACCCTCAGAGCTTCCTCTACTTCTGGATTAGGGAAAAACAAAATAAGTTTTTTGGAAAATCCTCCAATATGGCAGAAAATAATAACAGTAAATGCTTAGGCACCAAAACACGTTCACTACGCTGCTCTCTGTTTAACTCAGCAATTCACCAAGAGCCGCAGAGAAATCAACCCAGCCACCCAATCTTGTATTTATAAATGCCCTTGAAAATTATCCAGTAAAGGCTCTCTGGTTGACGAGAGGATGTGGATCAATAGCAGTGAGATAATGTGGGCTGGGGGCACTAAGTGGTGGGACTATTAGCACATGGATGAGTGTATGCGTGTGTGTTTTGAAGGATGGATGGGGGATAGTAGCTGGAGTTTGTGTAACTTGTGCTAGCATCACTAAATGCTGGACATTTTGCATGATTTTAACCACTGTGTGGATTTGAACAGTTAAACTGTTCAAGCATCATCAGCAGAATGAATGTGTTTATGACAACGATTGTAATATGTAAAAACCTTTTTACTGCCTACATTCAAGCCTATCACAGCTGGAGAATCACAAATTATGTAGTGAGTGAGGCTAAGTAAGGCTACAGTTAGCTTTACAATTCTAGAACAAACACGGGCAGCACCGTCTACTGGACCACCTGGAACCAGCATTTAGCTTAATAATCAAACATGGAGAACCAGCATTTAGCTTTATAATCAAACATGGAGAACCAGCATTTAGCTTTTTATACCTCTCTAATCCAGAACAAACTTAAGATCCAGAGATCAGTGTATAAATTATGGACATGTTTTAACTAAAACCTCATCAGACTCAGATACACACCTGCAGTTTCTGTTAAAGTTTCAGAAGTTTTTTTTATAAAAGAAACTGATTTGGAAAAAGTGTTTTGCTATTTTTTGTTCCTTATATGAATTATTGTCATTTTGATCCTTAAAATGACAATAATTCATTTTAAGGATGAATTATCCTTAAAATAATTCATGCTTATGAATTATTTTTAAAATCACATTTAAAAATGTGATTTTTAAATGTGATATTTAAAAATCACATTTTGGATGTGATTTTTAAATATTAAATGATAATTTGATCAGTTACTGATTCTTACTCGAGTAATGACGGCTACTTTATACTTTTACTTGATTAGCAGATTTTATCTAGTTGTACCATAGCAACATTTTGCAGGTTTATATTAGAAAAGAAGTGAGATAATTCATCCTTTCCCAAAACCTCCATAAGTTTAAGTAAAGTGTGTAAAAACAAGCCATTTTTGTTGGTTTTATTACCCAGTATAAAAACATAAAATGTTTGCATACTGGGCAAAGAGCTCACTTCTCTACAGTAAAAATGAATAAATACTACTTTCAGAATGAAAAATTGGTGCTTTCAGTCTATTCAGTCTAAAAAGCATGACGGCTTCATGCTCACAACAAAGGAGTCAGATAGAGCTGCTGCAGAGCTCCTGTTTTATTGAACAGCTTTTGCAATTATCTCTCAACATGAGAAAGAGAAAAAAAAGGTTTAACCAAGAGGCCTTTTAAATCCTGACACAATTTTTCAGCTCACAACTTTCAACAGAGCTGCAAAACCCTTGAATATGTGATTATAAACTCTGAGATAAAGCAAACAAGAGGAGAGAGAGTCACACGTTTTGAGGAGAAAATTAGTAATGGTGTCTGTTATTGTTAGGACTGAATGGTAATTTATGACTTATGGGAGGCGAGTGGAGCATGGCCTGGCTAAATGCAATCCATATTGATCCTTATCACCCCCACTTCCTGTGCATATGATATCCCAGCGCTCCCTCGGCATGCTGAAAGCTCTCTGCGTGGTTCATGTTCAAAATCCCACATCTCTCTGCTTGTGTTGCTGTTGAGCGGCTCAGGCACTAGCCGCCTTTTTAAGCTCAAAGGCCACACCGAGCTCGGACTCGGCGTGGATCCTGTCAGTCCCACTGCCTCCCAGTGCACGGGGCCGACGTCGAAGGAAAGCAGCCGAGTCTGACGTGAAGAGGCAGGGGCAGAAACCACCTCACCTGACGAAGGTCGAACCCGCACAGCACAGAAAACGGTTCACTCAACTCATTCATGCTGTCAGGGAACCATGAAGCACAGAAAACTATCATATAAATATACTTTACATGACTCACAGACTGACTAATTTAGTATAAATACGCTGTAAGGGGACGTAGGGCTGGACAATAAATCAATAATGGTAAATATATCGCGCCTCTCACAGCTAGCTAAGCTAAGCTAGTGGAATCAGCTAGCGCTGAGTTCACACCGCAGCATTAGTGTGTACAAGTTCGCTCAAACCAAACACGATTTGAGCGTCAGGAGAGTCTGGTTTACACTCAAAGTCTATATGGACGCATGACGATGGCGCGTCGATGGCGCTACGATGGCGCATCGATGGCGCGTCGATGGCGCGATGATGGCGCTACGATGGCGCATCGATGGCACGTCGATGGCGCGACGATGGCGTGTCGATGGCGCGATGATGGCGCTACGATGGCACGTCGATGGCGTGTCGAAGGCGCGTCGATGGCGCATTGAAGTGTTTCGAGCGTTTTGGATTGGTCTGACATTTAAAACAAAAAATGGTCGACTGACATAAAACCCTTATGATACATTTTTCAGCCATATATTAACCTGAGTTTAGTAATTAACTTATTTTCTTTATTTTATAAAGAAAACTATTTGTTGATTATCAATGCATCCATGGCTTGTTTTCATCTGTTACTGTATTTCTAAAGCTGCTCATTTATGACCCGAAAACACAAAAAAAAACTAAAAAAGAGAAATGCTGCANACTANACACCACAAACACAAGCAACAGATAATTATTACTTTCTTTTTAAAACTTTACTCTGTTATTGCAAGAATTTCAGCAACACCAATATCAAAAACAATGCATATTACTTAAAATACAAAATATGCATAAATAAGTGAATAAAATGTAAAAATAATTCAAATGAATATGTATTTTTAATTTTTAAAGCAGGTAGGTATTTCTGCAACCTTTAATCCCTCTGGACATTTAGTCTGTAAGTTTGTATTTGGTAGCAGAATAAATTTTCTCCTGCTCTGATTTCTAATGCCGGAGGAAAGTTATTGAAGAATTAACTGAAAATTTGGCATCAGATGATAGAAGTTAAAATGCAGGCCAGTGGAGCTGGGTTGTTTTCTGACAGGAAGCCTCATTCTTCAGAGTTATTTTTAGCTGCATGAAAACAAATAAATTGGAAAAACATGATAAAAATGAGTTCAGTCCTGATCTGAAGTTGGTCAGATTCTCCCTCCCTGGTTTAGTTCTGTCACTGCTTTATAAAATAATGAAATGTTAAGATATTTTGTTTAACAGATAATAGAACTGGATGTTTCTAGCCGTCACTGTCTGATTGATTTTTCTATGCAGACCAGTAAAGACACCAGTACAACCCTCACTCACCAGTTTATGTATTGGAGGAAATGCCACTCCACTGCAATGTTTAAATTTAGGTCCCATTTCATAATGGCACCTGGGTTTTTGGTATTAAACCATTAAATTTGGACTCATACTTGGAACTGTGGTGGTAGAAAAAAAACAGGCATTTCCTGTTGAATTTTTATTTATTTTTTCTAACCTTTTCCATCTTTTCTTCCCTTCTTTTAAAATTTGTATTCAGGCCGACACTCTGCCATTTTCTACTTGTTTGCTCCTTCCTTTACCTTTCCATCTCTCCATCTCCATCTATTATTTAAGCATCAATAATGGGGCCTGTTGCTGTTGTCGCCAGCCTGCCGTTACTGCTGCGGCTGCAGTTGTTACTTTAGACAGCTGTGTCCTCACTCATCTGCTCCTTCCTGTCTCCTGAACCAAACTGACTCCTTCTGAAACCAGTTTAGCTTTGGGTTTGTGTGTAGAAACTTTTTTAACACCTTCTTTGTAGGTTTTTAGCTCAATGTTAAGAAGAATTGCACGACCCCATCTTTAGCACTTCTCAGGGTTTTGCCTTTGCTTCGCTCGGTAATAATCCATGCACAACATTGGCATTATCAGTTTGTCTGTGTTGCATAGCAATGGGGCCGTGTGCATGTTGATGGGGGGAGCTTCGCGTGGCTGATGGATTTAACGCCGAGCCGACGGGGCCGGCGGGGCAGAGGCGCACCAACTGTCTGGATTCTCTAAATAACTGAAACTAAGTTTTAGAAGTAAACATGGCCGCCTGCGCAGTTTAAACACATGAAGAAGAATGAATGAAAACCATCTGAGCGTGGAAAAGATTCCACTTTTTAATTTAACACCTTCATGACGATAGAGTTGGCTAGTAACTAGTTACATTTACTCAGTTACATTTTCTTCAGTGACTGTATTGATAAAATTTACTTCACTACGCTGTACTTTGTACTTTTACTTGGGTAAGTTTATTATGAAGTATTTCTACTATTACTGGAGTAAATTTTCTGGATTTTCTACCCACTGAATGAAAAACAACCCAAAAACTCACTGGACTCAGACACACCTGCAGTTTCTGTTAACGTTTTGTATTAAAACTTTAACATTATATGTTTTGTATTAAAAGAAACTGATTTGAAAACAATTTATTTTGCCTGATTTTATTATTTTGTGTTACTGACATGAATTATTGTCATTTAAAATACCAACATTTCCACTTAACTTTATATTTTGGTCTGATGATGTAATGTTTAAATCAGTTACTCAGAACTTCAGTAGACTTTTTACTTTTTTACTCTGAGTAATTTCTCACAGCTTTTTACTTTTACTTGGGTATAAATATGTATTCCTACTCTTAATATGTCAAAAGTAATCAGTAAGTTTTCATCAAAATTAATAAACATCAATGATCCAATAAGCAGTAAATCAATTAATTGCAGGATAAATTGAACTCATGATTTATTGATTTTTCTCTCTTTCTACCAAAAACTGAACGGCTAAACTATTCAGTCTGGTGTTTGGGTCTGTGTTTGCCGAGACTTTATAATTCATTTTATTTGTTTTTTCTGTTGTTTTATTTAGTTTTGAATATTTAAAATGTCTTCCAGTTCCACTGTTAAATATTTACTAGAATTTCAAGTTTATTGATCTTTGAGATCTCTCTTGCATTAATTATATCACTTGAATTACAACAATTTTTATCATTTATCACAATAATTTCTAGCAAAATCTATCAAATCCAATAGATAATCGATTACTTTAGAAGCATAATGTTTGAGTGCCACCATATCTCCAACTAAAGCTTGATTTGGGTTGCAAGAATGAAAGGTAACAAGCCACCAAACAACGTTGCTTCACCTCAGACTGAACATCTTCCTTTTTTAATCTCCAGGGACCTAATTAGTCCTGATCCCAGAAGAAGAATCACAGACGCTGAAGACAAACATCTCTGAGGCTTTCAGCGCCCAGAGAGACGCTCCCTCAGCGACCGACAAACGGAGATCCACAAAACTCATTCTGTTAGGACAGCTGGAGCGCTCAGGTTCCCATAAATCAGCTGCTTTAAACAGAGCGAACGATAAAAACGAGGAAAGCGTCGATCCCTGCCGCTGCTTTCCTTACATCATCAGAAGTTCAGCAGAGGATAACGCCGGCAGATTATTTTCAGAAACTGAAACTAGGCCAAGGAATTGTTAATTATAAACTCAGCTACAATGCAGCTATTTGGGTTCAGACTGAGTAAATGTACAGACAAACAGCTCCTCTGTGGCCTGCGACTCCATCTGCACAGCTTAAATAGACTAAATCCCTATATTGTTAATAAGAGGGGAAAAAAGCCGAATTTAAAGCCGGAGGGACAGAGCGGTGAGCTTTCCGAATATTATTTTTGGAAACCCTTGAATCAGAGTTGCAGCTGCAGCTGCTTAGAATAATGAGATGTTGGTGGAAAAGACAAAAAATCTCCAAAACATCCCAGCTACTCTATGACTGGATTTATAAACAAACACTGAGAAAAATGCTTTTTAAAGCACATTCCCTCCTAAAAATGATTTATTTCAGAGATCCACCAATCAGAGTTTTCCAGATGAACCACTTTGACTGATTCCAAAATTAGAAAAGAGGAAAAAGTGACATGCAACAGGCTGCTGGATCGAGGTAGCAGCCAATTCCTCATTTTTATCTGAAAATAGTGGGAATTTCTACTGTTGCTGCATTTAATGCACAGAAAACACATTTCTGTTGCTTTTTGGAGCCAATTTTTCAATCATCAATCAGAAAAATTGGTTGATTCCGATGTTTCAGTTTGATTGGTGCATCTCTCATCCCACCAAACCCCCTCCAATGTGTTTTGAAATCAAATGCAAAGTGGAGCAGTCATGCATCTCTAAGCAGACAACATTCATCCGTGTAACATGCTATTTAATTGAGTTCTTCATCTCCGATCCCCCCTATCGGCGGCGCACACGCCGGAGGAACGGGCCAGAAAAGGGATTACGACATCGCTTACTTTGGAGGACCACGGCTGCAAGCAGTTGGCATAGCAACGGACCAGGAAAGCCATTTCCACGAGCGGGAGGGAGCCGGAGAGGGGGAAGTTTCCCCTCTTATTCGGCGAAAGGATGAGGAAAGAAATAAATAAGTAAGAGAAGAGGGGGACGGCTGACGCCACTCTTTCTCTCTCTTCCTGCTGCAACAGAACCGTCCAGATGCGTTTAAAAAAAGACGTCCGTATTAATTAGGTAGTTCAAGTCAAGGCAGAACCAAAGTTTGCAAATCTCTACTTAAGCAAGAAAGTTCTAGTAGGAAAACAAAAATTTGTTAAACCTGGCAAACTTTTATCAAAAGGCTATTAAGTCAGTTTTGTCCTGCTAAAGATCCAGCAAGAAGCTGGAAAAAACTTCATGCCAGGGTTCAAGTCCACAAGGCTTGAATCATCTGGATCTGACAAACTCCTTCCTTCGTCTCTTTGCAACTCTATAAAGCTCCAGCGATGGAAACGTGAGCGGCGGCGTGCAGCTCCATGCCAGATCCCAGCGATCCCGCTCCGGTAAACCCCAACCATCCAGTGGCCAAAGCTCGCACCTCACGCCGGTGTTCCTCCTCCCCCTCCCCAGCCTTGGAGAGAGAAGCCGCCGTGGACGGATGCTGCACGGAGAAGAGTCAGCCGCTAATGGGAAGCGGAGGAGAGAGTGGGAGCTAGGAGAGGCAGGGGAAGGGAGGGGAATCCAGCTGAAAAAGAATGACATCACCTGTGCAGCGGGAGAGGGCGGGAAGAGAGACGGGGCAGGGGAGGCGGCTGAAACGAGGCGAGCGAGAGCAGCGCAGCAGCGGGGACTGCATTAAATGGATTGACCACTGAGCAGATGTGGATGGGAGAAGGAGAGATAGAAAGAGATGGAGATCGAGAGGACAGCGAGGGAACATGTTTATTGATCTGCCGGTAACATAAAGCCGAGTATATGGAGGCAATCCCCTCCCCTCTGTGAGCATAAATTACAAAAAACGAGAAAGGGAAAGGGGCGGAGGAGAGGAGGGGGAATAAATCCCAGAGAGATACAAGGACAGACTCTGCAGCCGAACAAACGGCTCAGGAAGATTTGCAACAGAATCTGACGTCTAAGACTCACGCAAACACAGATGCAGAAAAAATCTTGACAAATCTCAAACTAACAAAGACAAAATAACTTTACAAAATCCCAGTGACGTCTGTCCAACAAGAAGAAAAGCAACCTGACACTTATTTTTACCTTTCAGGACAAATCTGCATCTGCTCCCACATTTTAATAGACAAAAATGAGGAAGAAATTCAAGCAACTTGTGTTAAGACAATAGATCCAACTCTACCAAGCTTAACAGCCTTTTGAAATCCTCAGAAGTTCATAATCAAGAAGAAATATAATCACAAAACCCCAATAAAGGCATGTTTCTCATTTTGACCACATTATTCTGAAAATAAACAATCAGAAGCATCTTAAAGTCTTTAATCCACTTGGAATTTAATGAAATCTGGCCATGGATTCAAGAGTTTTTCTTTGTAAAACATGAGCAGCTTCTTGGTCGTTCTTCTTGATTTGTGATTTTTATACAACAGAACATGTGAAAGTTGTAAAATCATGACGGTTTAGAAAAACTCGCCAGCCGGCTGCATGTCTGCACCAGCGTTTTTCACCTTTTATTTAAATTTTCTTAGTAGAAAAAGCAACACTGGTCGATGCAACTTCCTACAAAAAAATAAGAAAACTAAAAAGTATCATCAAAAACAGAAAATTTTCTTTTTCAATTAAATTTAAAAAATATTGCAATATTTTTTATCACCGCCCTTCTTTAAGTATGCTGAAGTGATTTTAATAAACTCAAACTGTGATTCAAGTAACTTGTAATTCCTTGAAACTTGGCTGTTATCTCCTGACAAGCAGCTTTTATTCCAATGATGATTATTTTTGCAAAATGCATCAGTAAGTGTTTCCATTTCCCTTTTCCCTGCTCTTCATGCATTACCCAGAATGCCTTGTGCTCATGACACCAGGACAATAAAGATGAAAGAGTGGGGGAGGATCTCCAACCAGAGACAATAGAAGCCGTCTGTCGATTAGAAACGCTAATTATTAGCCGAACAGGAAGAGACGCCAGAAACAGGACTGAAATTATTTCCTCAAATTGTTTGATATTTTATTTTAACCATCTCATTCTGGCTCCATGCTACTGTTTTTACAGTTTCAGCTAGCTGCTCTGAATCAGGATCTCTTTCCTCTGCGTTCTGTGCCAACGAGGAGAAATACACCTCCCGACTAGGAATGACATCATCTCTCCCCTCAGCAACCAATCGGAGGCGAGCACATGGAGTCCAGCCTTCAGAGGAGCGTTATGTACACAAGAGAGACGGAGAGGAACGCAGGGAGAGGCAGAAAACCAAAATGGGAGGCCGGTGGACAGAGCAGATAGTTACTGGGATGAAAGGATGAATCAAACACACACAGACCTGCAGAGACTCAGCCATTAAACCCCACCACTTCATATGAATGAAATTACAGATCACTGAATGGATTAAAGACTCTCGGGTTAATGGATGGGGCCTGTCAAGTGAGTGCATGCAGTATATTTGTGCTTGCATTAAAAAGAAGTGTGTAAGTGTAAGTGTGCACTAGCTGCAGCTTTCTTCCTTTTTGCATACATGTCTGCTCTGCTTCAAAGCCTGGTCTTTATAAATGAGCCTCAGATAGAAGCAGTTTCTGCTGTGTTCTTTCTCAGATAAAGTCGATGTGTAACTGAAAGATGACACAAACAAACACACTGCTTTTAAAGCCAATCTGGCCTTCCTAATGCACTGATACTTTTATTAGACTTTTCACCCATACAAACAAATTAGTGTGATTCAGTAAGAAAACATCTACAGGGTGCTGTAGATTTCTCCCCAATAATACATGTTTTCAGTTCAGATGCATCTTTTTCAATGTTTAATTTGCATATAGTTTCCAAAAGTCTGAACTGGAAGTGATCAGCGCCATCTTGGTAGGCAAGCGCAGAGCCAAGGCCAACAAAAGAACGGATATGGACACTCTGGACCGACGTGCAAGACAGAGATATACAAACAAAATGGCTGCTGTTGGGATCAAAACATGTCAGACGATGTGGAGAAGCTGCTTCCGATCTGCTACTAAGTAGTTCGCTACTTAGTGAACATAAAGAGTTCGCAAACAAGGAGGAGCTTCATGGACGCATACAATCAATGTTTAACCGACTTTCTAAAGGACGTACGAACTCTTAATGTAAAGTAAGATGTAAATACATGTAGTAACAAACACCGAGGCGACATGTCTGCCTTAGCTAGCAGGTAAAAGCTACGTTAGCTAAGCTAATTTTGCAGTAAGTACTGCAGTACATATCACTCATATTTATCTTAGCAGTACACAGACGTGGGTAGACGACTCAAAGTGTAATCCAGTTATAGATGTAATGTACTTAGATAGGAATGAGGTGAGAGCTATTCTGTTTATCGTCATAACTCCGCACCTCCTGCACCTACCAAGATGGCCGCCGACTACAAAGTTCCTGCAAATGTGACGTAACATGAGAACTATTTATAGGTAGCAGGTCAGAGTGAATCAACTGAAACCTGAAATATTGATTATTGAATCAATATAACATGTTTGGATAAATACAGAAGAGAGAAATGTAGAAATATTGTTAATATATTTCAAAAAGATTCAACGTTGGTTTTGTTTTTTCCTCATTAAAAATCGACGGAGCATGTGACTCTGCTTAATGGATATCTTATTTATGGGATCTCTGAACATGTAAATGATGCAAAACTGAAAACACAAACCAATTAGGAGAAAGAAATTCAGTGGGTAGAAAATCCAGAAATTTTACTCAAGTAAGAGTAGAAATACTTCATATTAAAATGACTCTAGTAAAAGTAGAAATAAAATACACCTCAAAGTACATCTTTCCAATAACGTTACTGAAGTAAACTGAGTAGGTCTGTAGATTTGAAATGCAGGATTCAGCACAAACCAAACATGTTTAGGTTTTTAAAGAGACAGTCGCCTCTGACGGTTCGTCTGACCCGAACACAAAATGAAAACATGAAAACAAACTTTCAGGACCTTCAGGCATAAGTGAACATGAAGATGTGGACTGTGTGAGCAAAACACCGAGCAGGATAGACGTCACACAGGAAACGCTTCCTGGAACATTCTGTCTGCAACCCTGTGTGTTTGTGAACACCAGTCGGATAACGTCAGGTGAAACGCAGAGAAAGGCGGAACAAGAGAGCAAAAGCAACAAGGCAATCATGGAAATATGAAAGTAAAAAGGGCACACTGGGAGGCTGAATTGTGATTTAAATTTTTTTTTTAGAAATATTACTAATTTAAACAGGCAACGAATGACAGGAAACAGCCGGCAGACAACCACACATGCCGTGCAGCGTGCAGGAGCCAGACACAAGGCATCCTGTGTGTACGGTTGGGGAGTTTTGTGAATATTTGGGGATGTCTTTCACCCTGAGGCTGCTGAGACCAGAGGTCTACTGGGAATCAGTAACCAGGTTAGCCAGTCTGCAGTCACCTGCCTGCAGCGTGTGGCCAGAGGCAGCTTTTAAATGCAGCTCATCAGTTCTGTCAGGCCAATTAAAACCAGTCGTCTGACTGAAGCTCTGCAACTCACTGATGCAACCAAACATCCAGCTAAAGCAGCGTTTCTCAAACTTATCCCATTAAACAAACACTTACAGACCACCTAACCTTAAACTGTCCACTGCAGTAATAACTTCTTAAAATACACAACCTGAAATTAAAATATTAGTCTCTTAACTCATCGTCTTTATTCTTCTGTGACTCCACAATAAAACCATGAACACGTTGACCTGGTTCGAGTTATTGTGATTCTGAATAGATTTCCTGTATTTCAAATCAAAAAAGTTCTTCACTACAAGTGCTGTGTGCACTAATAATGTTTTAGGGCCATTTATAATTTAGAAACACAATAAAAGAAAAATAGACTTGAGTTGCTTTGGTGAAAAACATTTTCTTTCAGAGAGTCCAATGTAATTAATTTTATTTTAGGCGTTAAGATGCAGTTAGTCAGTGTGGGGCACAGCGCTGCTCACGCTGAGTTCAGCTAAAACCGGTGCAATGTCCTAACAAAATCATTCGTAAATAAATTAAAAATAAGTGGAACAAGTACTGAGCCTTGGGGTACGCCTGTGTTCGTAATGTCTCACCACTTTAACAGTGGTTTGGTTTACGGTTGAGAAACTATGATATAATCCTCTCTATATTTGTCTCATAGAATTTGTTCCATGTATTTTATGAATAAGAAGAATACAATTACTTCATGTAGTTCTGGTGACAGACCGCCGCCATCGTAGGTATCGTAGGTCTATGTGTTCATTCCTTCGGTGTGTTTCAGTGGGAATGAGTTCAGGACTTCCTGCTATTTAAAATCAACCCTTCCCTTTCCGACTGGTCTCTACAGAGACTGCGTTCAGAGAGGTTCAAGTCTGAAGGAGATGGAGAAACAAAAACAACTCCATTGAGCCAACACTGTTAGCCCTGCTGTGAATGCAATAGGCAGTTTTATTGCAATTTCCCTAAAAAAACTGTAAAAAAATATATATATATATGATGAACATAACGGATAAAAATCCCCATTTTTATCCAAAGAAAGATGAATGAGAAGACAAGCAAGTGATGAGAGGATAAAAAATTCAGAAAAGAGGAGAAAAAAAGAGCTGGAATAAAAACTGCCAGCGGGAATTCACAAGGTGAAAAGGAGGTAAAACAGGAGGATTAAAGGCTTTGTTTTTCTGCAGGACACATGTTATATCTGACAGAGGCTCACCTCAGCTTTTCCTGACAACTATTAAATCTGCTTCTGTTCCGAAGCTTCAACGGCTCCATCGTTTTCAAGTTAATCTAATGAAATATTATCAAGCAGATGCCCAAAAAGAAACGGGGAGGATAAAGGTTAAGCAGCTGAGACGGAGGAGACAGAGGAGAGAATATAGAGTGGGAGATCAACAAGGTTGTCATGTTAGTGCTGGTGATGTAATCCCTAAAATTAGCAGCAACAGTGGTGCACTGTGCTGCCCAGCTTGGGCTGTACACTGCTGCACATGCAATCATGCATGCTGTCCACACAATTAATAGAGTCAAAACATGAGGCTAATGCAGGCCAGAAGTCAAACAATCAAGCTTTTAAACGACTTATTAATTCAGATAAACAAAAAATTAGTTAATAGGAATCTTCCAAATTAGTAAAGTGATCGCAAATAAATTATTTCTCAGTTATATTTTAAGTTACGCAAAGAAAAAGTCATGATGACATGTCAAACCCAAGTACCGCCACATCTTTTTATGAATTCATTGATATTTCTGTGAACAAGTTTTATCAATACATTCTGGCACAACCGGCCCTTTAAGAGCTTTCCTGGTCTTGATTTGGCCCAAAACGAAAATGAGTTTGACACCCAAAGTTTAGACCAAACCATATTTGTTTGTTAGAGTGGAGCAGTCAATGCAGCCCTGCAGCAGATGGTAACAACATTCTTCAAAATACAAATAACTGCAAGTGATTTGTAAAAATGTGTCATTTTTTCCACTTTGGACTACTTTGAATTCCTCTATTACATTAAAAAAAGTGTAAAAGTTCAAGGAGTCTGAATACTTTAGTGGGTTTGGGTGTGTGAGGCTGTCTGAATGTGCCAGCTCAGGAACAGTTTGAGTATTTTGAGCCTTGGTAACAATTTGGGGAAGTAAACAACCTACAGATTAGAACATGAGGTTTTGGTCTGGTTGCCAGTTCCAGGGGTAATGGCTTATGCATATGTTTCACTTGCTGGCAATGATTTGTGGTTGCACAAAGAATCAAGTCAGAACAAAAGCAAAGGACTTTAGTTTAACAGTGGTTTCTACAGTAAATTTCTCCATTTGCTTGATACCCAATACTTTCTATTTTAAGAGCTACTTACCACCAAGAAGCGAACAAAATGTCCCAACTAAAGGAGTAGAAAGTACCACATTTTAAAGCGTGATCTTTTCAGCTCCTTTGCTGGCTTTCTAACCTGAGACAGATTTCCCTGCACAGAAAACTTGATGCCACCATTAACAAAATAACTGCAATACTTTAATATTTATCTTTTAGTTTGTTATAGTGATGTTGGAAGGCGAAATCATGTGTGCAAGATGATGATTAGCATTGGTTCTAGCTGTTACGTTGTCAGCATAAGAGGGAAGTAAGTCAGTTATGCTATCTTGACTATAACACCTTAACGTAGATGTGCTGGCAGTGGGTCTGCGTGTGCAGCAAAGCCGGCACAGAGAGCAAGAAAAAAAGAAGAATACGCATGGTTTTAAGTTATTTTTCAACAGTTTTTCTGCCTTATTTTTCCTTGGCTGTGGCGCAATGCACCAAATTAATAATCCCTGCATCTTGAGATTTGATTTTGTTCACTAAGTTGTTCAACCGCGACACCACCGTTACGGATGACAAGTAAAAGAATCATCTTTTTGCCCTCCAGCGCTGTGCGCATGCGTGAATCTTCCAATAAAATGCAATATATCTGTAAAAAAGCAGAGCAGCTGTCATTCATGTCAGCTGGTTTAGAAAACCAGAACTAGATATTGGTCATGATTTTCAACTATGAATACTAAAACTGATCAAGTAAGGTAAGGTAATTTTATTTATATAGCACATTTTCAGCAACAAGCCAATGCAAAGGACTAATGTAAACAATGTCAAAATGACCTTCACATCAACAACAGGCAACACACTCATTTTGATCTTCTGGCTCTGATTAGACTTTCCTGTTCTCTTAGTTTCTGACTCTCCATCTTTCCCTGGGGCTTTACCGACCTTAGCAGGGGTAGAAAAACGCCCCAGGGCTAAACTGGTCCCATGTGTGTCCAGATAGGAAGAGACAAGATGAGAACTGGATGCATTAAGGCAGCAGGCAGATTTCAGACACAAGCCTTCCAGGATATTTCAGCTCAGCATGAGAACCACGTCAAGAAGGAAACACTCATAAATAATATGCATAGTGCTTTAATGACACTAATGACAATAGCATTGATGGAGAATATATTAACAAAAGCCTGACAGCCTTTATATTTCGTTTTGATGCCAAGGAAATCAAGTTATTTCCCAAATCACACAAATGATTTTGTGCTGAAAATTCACTTTTTAAACTATGCAGAAGCTTGAAGCTGTTGAAATATCTCAAACGTATATTATTTAAAAACTGTTTCTACAACTACAGGTGCTTTTAACCAGTCAATGAAAAGTTATCAAAAATACCTCAGACTCAGTCTTCTTTACCCTTTCCTTGACTTCTAAATGTTCAGATATTTATGTTTCCACCAGGTTGACTCTGTTATGACAAAGCACCCTGCTGAGTCACAGCAATGACTTGTCAACCACATGAAGAGTGCAACTTTAGATTTCACCTGCCTGTAAACGGTGACTTCAGTCTCTAATGGACCTGCATGACGAACAAAAGCTCATCAAAACGAGTAAAATGATACAACAAAACAGCGTCATGGTAATGTAATCCCAAACAGAAACAGCTCAAAGGTCGGTGCATCAGAGTCCAATTTGTTTTGACTAAAGTGAAAGTGTTAAAAGCTGAAGCATCATTGCATGACTTCATAAAAATCTGGTAGGGTTTTAGATCTAGTCAATTATTTAAACCTTAAACTTTTTCACAATCTATTATTTTACAGCAACAAAATTCATTTAGTTTTTTAGGATTGTAAAAAAGTTGAGTTTTTTACAAATACAAATCTGAAAAGTTTTGTTTTTTTGTGCTTTTGAGATATTGGTCAACCAATTTTCCCATCCAGAGACTGCATTAAGGTCTGAACTTTGACTAGACCACAGGCCAGATTCGCATATTAATAGATTAAAATGACTTGGAAGGTGTGCAGATTTGTCACATTTGTTTCAGGTTTGAACAAGGCTTTGTTTCTTCTTTAGGATATTGTTTTATATGTCATCTTTGCTTTAACCCTCTCCAAAATACTCTTACCTGGTGTGTTTTTCTATCCTGTTTAAACAGCGTTTCTAAAAACATTTGAGAAATAATTGCATCGACACAACATATTAACATGCTACTGCAGATAAAAAAACACAAATCGAATTGTAAACAATGTAGTGAGCATGCCAGGCCTGAAGGGGGCGGTGAAGATTTGTGAACTTTCTGATCCAGCTGACTTGTGCAAATAATCACATGTGGTCTTGTTTTATAAATATTTCAAAATAAACAGATTTGGCTTTAAAATGGCAAATGAAGAGGTGCAGCAATGAACAGGCAAAACTGGACTGACTTCCAAATGTTTTCAGTTCACCTTTAAACCCGTTTTGAACTGCGTTTCTAAAAAGGTTGTCGTTTTAACGGCTGCAGTCTTCCTGATGTTTGTTGAAATTAAATTACACACCGATAAACTGTAGATACTAATTATGTGACCTTCAAAAGTAATTGATTGCACTAGATTTTAATTGGAAGTATCATATCAAAATATATAAAAAGGAGTGAGTACATCAATTCAGGGTGTGTTCATGATTTTTAGGGGTTTGTTTGTTTTTTTTCTATCAGACACCAAAATAATATGAATATGAGCAGATCCACAATATATGCTAATTGGGTTACAATTTCGCTAGTAACCCAATTAGCATATATCAGGTCAAGCATTTAGGTTGCTATAAACTAAATGCTTGATTAGTTTCTGGGAGGAAAAACAACACAACATGTCAGACATCTCAGCCTCTGACACAGGAAGGTAGCAAACCACAAACTCTGCATGAGACGTCTGTGTCTTCCGCTGAACGTTAAAGAAAGTCACTTCCTTCAGAGAACCGAGAAAAATGCCTCCCTGTCCACAGGCACGTTCAAGACAGACACTTAGCAACCCGAAAACAAAAGCTAAAAATCAGAAATTCAAGCATCGTAAGCAGGCTATTCAGATGACAAACTGACACAAATACCAATAAATCCGTATGGAAAACTCATTGTTTGCAGGTTTTATTCAGTGTTTTGTTGAAGCGTTGTGTGCAGAGGGCTGAACCTGCTCTGGATTAATGGTCCAGAGGTGGCAGGGAGCAGCCTGGCTGTAAAAAGCCCCTCAGCGTGGGTTTCCCCCGCAAGGCAAATGAGGTGATGGCTTCTTATCCAATCTCTCCAGTACAGGGCAGACAATCACTCTGAGGTTTCTGATGTCTAAATGAAGTGCCTTCCTCTGCTTATTTCAACATGTATGAGTGTGTATGTGTGTGTGAGTCGTTAGTAAATCCCAGTGGTCTGCTGTTGCTGAATGTGCAGAATCTTCTGCCTCACTGGTCCAAAAATCAGTAATTTATCATAAATTAAACAAACAAAAAAAAAAAGCAAAATGTGCAAGTTTTAAGCCTGTTTACACATTTTCTGCCACTCACAGACTTCCTGATGATGATGATTTGCTGGTGGTAGTGTGTGTGTGCGTGTGTGTGTGTGTGTGTGTGTGTGTGTGTGTGTGTGTGTGGGTGTGTGTGTTCTTTTTAATTCATACATTCAGAGACTCCATTGACTCCAAGTCGAAGCATTAAGAGAGGAGAGACACCAGACGCAGTGCAGAACAGAACAGTGATAATGGATTACTGATGTTATTATGGTTCAGTAAGAGCTGCAAACATCTTCTGATCTAATGCCAGAACTACACTTCAATTCTGCATAGTGGATGCATTTATGAGTGTGATATGTACTTTTAAAGCATCTGTTATGCTATTAAAAATAAGACGGTTAAAGCTGTAGTACGTAACTTTTTAAAAAAATATTTAACTGTCACCATGTTGTGATATTTTAAAATAAGACAATCAGAGAAAATATGGATCTTCACCTTCACATGAGCTACTATTGTCGTTTGAAGAAATGCACCAAAAACAACCAATCAGAGTCAAGAGGAGGGCCTTAGCGCTGTCAATCAACATCAAATACTCGCTGCGAAATGTGCTAATGGCAGAGAAACAACCACCATTACAGGAAAACCTGTTCATCATTGTTCTCCATTCTAACTAGCCTTAGCATTCATGACAGGCTATGCTAGCTCGCAGCTAGCATAATTACCAACATATTACATGAAAATGGCGTCAAAACATTAATGTTTATCGCAGTAACTTTTGGGACAATTTATCGTAAAAATGTGTTTACTGTTCACTAGTACTGTCACTTTAAGGCATATGTGGCTGTATTGTTGGCTAAACTGGAGTGAAAAAGTCTCGCAAACCTGTCTGTCCTGTAAACTTTACCTTAACCCCTGTGTAAATCAGCATGTTGTGGTTCCCAACATGCACCTTGTGATCCGTCTGTTCGCCACATTCCTATCAGCCACCCACAGCGTCAGCAGACAGCGGCGTGCGCATGTGTGTGGCGACATCAAAACGACCTGCTTTTCACAACACGGCCTGCTTCCAAACAACAGGTGTCTGATTCAGGTGGGTACTATCTACGCAGTCATCAACACACACACAAACTAACAGAAAAATAACCCAACATGTCAAGATGAACGTGTGAAATATTGATGAATTACTTCCTACCTTGTTGACATAATCCTGAGGTTGAACACAGCAGAAAATATGTGGAAAAAGAAAAGAAATGAGATTTAAAAAGCATGCCGAGAGCCTTACACGTGTCACAGCACAGTAATCTCTTGTGATACTGTTGTTTTTTTATGTGCTACTAGCTCCTCCTGCTCTTCTGTTCAGCTTGAATCTAATCCCAAAGTCCTTCTCTAATTCCATGTGTTTGCAGGACTTTGTTTTTGTCCTGATTTTCTGCTCTGCCAGCTGATTGGGGTGGAAAAACTTTGATTTTTTTTTTTTTTTTTTTTTTTTTGTCAAAAGTTGAGATGTTTGACTTGAACATCTCATCAAATCATTTCATTTTATTGGGATTTTATGTGAAAGACCAATTTCAAAGAAGGAAAAGGATACACGGTTTTAAAGGGCTGCTTTATAAAGTTTTTACTAGCTGGTGGCTGAAATACGTATTAGTTGATATAAACGATAATTTATTAGTTTTTTGTTTTAAATATTTGAAATACTACCAAACTGGTTCCTTTTTTATCCACAGTTTTCACTCCATGCCGTTATTTTATTTTTAAGAATTTATAAAGAACAAGTTAGAACTTAAACTGTAGCAGTAACTGAACAGACCGTTGCTAGGCAACCAAAGAATGAGCGAGTTGCTAAGCAACCAAAGAGTGAGTCAGTTGATTCCACCAACATTTCTTAGCTTAGCTTTCCTCTGTCTCGATCCCCCAGAATGCTGTGCGGTTTTGAATCAAAAGGTTAGTGAAATATTTTTTCAGACATCTAATTTTTCTAAGAAAAATCAGAAAATATGTTGGATATTTAAGATTTAAATTTCCAAAGTGGATTTGTAAACAGCCTCATAAAATCTACACCTGAATAAAATATTTCCAATTGTTGAAAGAAAGTCATAGGAAGTCCTCTTTACAGTTGGGTCAGACTAGAGGCAAAGCAATAAGAAACATTTCCTGTGCTGGAAACTAACAATGATTACAAACCCAGAAGGTGAGTCATGGTGGTGGCATGCTTTTCAGAGATGATGGGAATGTGGACTTAGTTAAACATAGAGCAAAGACAACTTGGTGGAAGCAGCCAGAGTTAGTGGAAAGGCTTAGTAAAGAACAACTGGTGTCAAACTGGGTCGACGTCCTGCAACTTTAACATCTGTCTGTGAAAACGCACCTGGATCACATAATTAGGAAAAGTCTGTAGAACTCAGGAGGTGTGTTGGGCTCGGGATAAATCCAAAAAGTTGCACAACATCGACCCACAAGGACTGTAATTTGACACACAAGCTTTAGATGAAAGTCTATTCTTCTGCTACAGTGACCTAGTCAAAGTACAGACCTAAATCTAATTGTGTCAAACTTGAAATTTGGGTTAGCAGATTTTTGCCTCTGTATGTGCCTCAAAAAGGGACACAAATTCATTCATTCAGACATGGTTTAGATCACATGTGTCAAACTCAAGGCCCGGGGGCCAAATCTGGCACACCATAGCTTTTTATGTGGCCCTCTAGACTCCAAATAACATCAATAAGTTCCTCCAGGTTTTCACAAATCCCCAAAATTCACACAAAATCAACAGATCTCCACATTTGTTCTGATTTTACTGCAAATTTTTCTCAAAATTGGTCAAAAACATTGAGTTTAAGTGACTGCTGCCTCACTTGATGTCAGTCTGTGATCGATACGGCAAGTAATAAAAGTCACATTTAACATCATACATTAGCGAAAATATCATAAAATTCCTTACAAATATTTCCAAATTAGCATCACAAAATATGTGATTTTGGTTACAAAAACAACCAAACTCCTGGAGGAACTGCTATTTATTAATATTTTGACAGTTTAATGGGTTTTATCAATTCGTTCTGGCACAACCGGCCCTTTAAGAACATCTTAAGATCAAATGAAACTGAATTTGACATCTCTGGTTTAGATGGTTGTGTTTGTCAAAGAAAATCCCAATACAACACAATGAGTTTGTGGCCTTAAAGTGAAAAAATGTAAAATGGTTGAAGGGGGTGCTTTTTAAAGATGGGCGTGAGGGTATTCTGGTATCTGAGAACTTTATATATAATAATAATTAAAAAAAATGGAACAATCACCAGGAGACTTCTAGGGTAGACAGAAGACCTGTTTAAACTCTCCATTAAGGCCCTTTGCGGCCACCTGGGGAGCCCCAGGTGTGCGCGCCAACAGTGCAGCCGCCTGCAGCTGCTTGTGTGTCTCCAGATGATTAGCTGCAACTGTAACTGACAACGCCAAACCCGGTGATCCTATCAGAGGGAGGGGAAGTCGCTGGGCGCTCATGACTGTACACAGTCTCAATGCCGAAAAGGTCAAAGAGAAAACAGAGCTACCAGAGTTAACCACTCTGCAGAGAAACGTTTAAATCTTCAGAGCAAAGTGGTGACTCAAACATCAGTCATAAAATAACAGTCAGGCGTAGTAGTACTACAGCGAGGCCTGTCACAGTAACACATTTTGTCCCAGAAGTTATTGTGATAACATATTGTAGTTACCAAGTATTTCTGGTCCAGTTTCTTAAAATTAGACAAAAATAACTTTTAACTAACTTTTGAGCTTGTTTTCAAGCAATCATTTCTTAATATTGATTAAAAAACTGCTTGTTCCATTGGAAGATGACATGGCAAATAATCTACCAGTGGAAGTAGAACTTTTTCTGCAATTAATAGGAATTATTGACTTAAAACAAGCTCCAGTTTCTTGCTGAAAAGTTATTTGTAAGTAATCTTATTTGAAATGTACTAAGGTATTTTCATTAGAAAATAGACCAAAATTACTGGTGAGATTTTGTGCTTTTGCAGTGAAATTCATTTAAGGTTTAAATATCCAAAATATTTACACAAAACAACAGATAAAGTCTTTGCAAACAGAATGATCCTTCAAAAAAGGGGAAAGTTGAGACCAAAGCACCAAAAACTTTTATCATTCAGTTTTTGGTAGAAAGAGAGAAAACAGGAAAAACAACAAATCATGCAAATGGAAAAACATGAAGCTGATGCAGAAGCAACGCAGCAAAACATGGCAGTAAATCTACAAAAGGAATGTCTGCAAAGTACAAAAACAAAAAGTCTTGGTGAGAGAAAACAGAAAGAGAAAAGACACGCAGATGGAAATTATTGAGCTTGCTTTAGTTTCTCATGCAACTAATTGATTTGTTGCTTATTGCAACAGGCCAGTTAAGCTTTACTTGGTGACAAGCGTTTAATATATTTTCATTCAAAAACACTGATGGTCTAAAACAACCAAGTAGACGTTTTCAATAGACGTAAACTGGACCTTTAAATCTTTAAAGGTTTCTAAACAAACCCATCAGCAGTAGCGTCGTCTTACCGTGTTGTTGTAGCTGGCGGGTTCTTGACCATCAGTGATGAGTTCCCGCTCTCCTTTCGGGTTGACCCTCCTGAAGCGCCTCCTGGAGCGCCGCTGGGACCCGTCTCTCTGCAGGAAGCTGTCGTCCCCCTCGGTGCCGTTGTCCACCTGTAAGGTAAGGTCACAGCCCTCAGTCACGGAGCCACAGCTGTTCGACCGATCCACATGGTTCGTCGGCTGAGGGCACGGCTCGGAGCAGCTCCGTTTCAGCAGTTCAGACCTCCGGACCTTTGGAACAACATTCTGATTTATAAAATCCAGACTCTGTTCCTCGTATTCCGAGTCTTGGGTGTCAGCTCCCATTAGATTCAAACAATCCGGGCTGGAATCTGTGAACTTGCTGCGTTCTTTCTGCTGCGGTTCCTCTTTGTCTCCCGGAGCTTCGGGAACCTGGCCCTGCTCTTCTGTTGGCTCCTGGTTGAACATCCAGTTCTTCCAGAGCGCAGAGAGCCGGTGCCAGCGCAGCACACTCATCCGGATTCAAGGACGGGATCAGAAAAACACATAAAAGCAGGAAACACCACAGGGGAGGGGGAAAAACCAAAACGATTGCGCCAAGGTGTCCAAAAGTTTAAATCCAAAATCCTTCGCCAAGAAATCATCCAGGAAAGGTTGAAAAACCGAATAAATCACTCCAAAGGTTTCAGCGAAGAGTTTAGCAGCTCAACCAGATGCATAGTGACAAACTTACTCACATGTCTTGTTGCTCACTGTGTCGCCCTCTGACACGCGCGCAGAGCATAAAGTCAGCCCACAGTTTCCTCCAGGAAGCCGTAAATACACAAATATCCTCAGCAGGCAGAAAAAACCAGCACAGTTCACAGAATCCGGCCATACAATTCAGTCCCACAGGCGTTTTGTGCTGGTCAGTTTGTTGAAGGAAGAATTTGTTTTTGTTCTCCGTTGCATAATAGTAACTCAATAGCCTTATTATGTCAGTTAGAATCACATTGTTTATCAGGAAATCATGTTACAGAACCTGTTGAACAATACTGCTTTGATTTTTTAATGCCATTTTTCACTTACTTTTTCCTTTCTTGCATTCTGTTTTGTTTACTCTCGTAGCTTATTGTTTTAAAATAGGTTGAACATTAATTCTGCATTATATGGAGAAAAACTGGGTGAATTACAACTTTTCCTCACAGCTTTTTACAGCTGCTGCTGACCATGAATTAATTATTTGATTTTTTTGTTGCCTTGTAATTTGCTTTTTTGTGTCCAAGAACCATAAATTACCATTACTGGTAAATGATATGTTGTTTTTCCTGAAAGAAATGCATAAAACACTTGATAAGAAGCATAAATATGACTCTGATTTCTTCATTAAGATCAAACTGTGCTGAGGAGATTTAAAGACTGGAACCAAGACTGGATGAAGCGGTGCCTTTGTTAGCAACCTCAGTGTGCTATACTCGTGTTAATCATGTGAATTGACAGACGTCTTGTACATAAAAACTCATGATGACCCACAACAGCCAGAGAGGAGGGCTAAAATATCAATATTCCTTCTGTTTTCATGAAAAACAAATGGATTTTTAACATTTTTAAAAGCATAACTCAGTTAAATTTGAGATCAAACCCGATTTTATCAATCTTGTTACTAAAAGTAGATATAACAATAATAAATAGTAACTTCTGGGTGGTCAGGAATTATGAATGCGTGATATATTGTGGTATACGGTGGAAATGATAGAAATTTGGCCTAACTGTAATCGCCGGCATCAATACAGAGCAAGCGGAAAGCAGAGTGTAGAAAAGGCAGATGCAAAATGTAAATTATCTACACCTGGTTCGGGTTTAATGTCCGGCGGTCTTAATGCGGCGCTCAGGAGGAGCATAGCAGATGTCACGGTCGGCCAGCGGAGGGTAAACACACACGCGGGATCGGTGTGACCCCCATAAAGCTGGCTAAGCTGGTATCCTTTGATTTTTAAATTTTGGGGAAGCGATTACGAACAATAGCTGGCATGTATTTGCAGGAAATTTTCAGTGAAAATTTATAAAATCCCTCTGGGCAGCTAAAACCCAGTGAGCAGAAGCTTAAAGTTTCCGTCAGATTTCAATCACAAGCACTTCTGGTTCAAAAAGCGAACTTGGGATAACTTTTCTCTGAACGAGCTATGTTGTTTTTTTTTATTCAGATAAAATAAAGATAAACCTCTGCAGCGAGTTTAGACTTGCACGAAACAAAAGCACCAGGGATTGAATATTATCATTTTTGCTTCCTGAGAAAGAGAAAATAAAGGAAACTCACAAAAAGAGGCATGCAGGAGCATTCTTCTTTCCATGCACAAGAGAAAAGAGGGGGGCTGCAGCAGTCACACCGCACTGCGGCCAATCAGTTAATTGGGGCCATGGGAATAGACCAGGGAATGTGATCTGTGGCTCTTGTCATGACTCTGGTCATATGATAGACAGGAGTTACATTCACAGCGTTCACTACGTCTGGGTCTGTGAGCCGGGAAATGAACGAAAGAACAACTGAAGAGGAAAAAACGCAAGATCAGATAGAGCAGGAATGTAAACCAGAAGATGAGCCGACGTGAAGCTCGTCACATTGTTTTATTTTGTGAGTTTTCAGAGGAAGCAGGAAGTGTGGTCATTTTTCAAGCGTATGATCATGGGACCAGTGGAGGTGGGGGGGCATAATGGGTCTTCACCAGTCAGACATTCAGGCAGCGTTTGAGACGAGACGCTGTGTAAACATGAAACGGCGACACATTTCTAACTCTTCATTATTACAGAGGAAAACAATACACTAGTCTTAGTGTATTACTTTTGAGTCTAAATTTTTGGCCCACTTTGCAAAAAGTTTGTACAACCTTTTTGTACAGGCAAAACATTAACATTATGTTTAAATAATGTTAACATTATGTTTAAATAATGTTGAAGTGATACATTAAAACTTGAAATTAAGCATTTTTATTAAATATGTCTAAGATGTTTTCTAGTTTTTACAGTTTGCTACAGGAGTCATAACTTCTGTTTGATTGTAATAAAAACATTACAAAACGATGAACAAGACGAGGATTTGGGCAAATGTTCCTTATGAAACAAGAAAAGGAAGAAGAGCAGAGTGATTTTATTCCCAAATAATATTTTGGTTTTTTTTTTTAATTGAGCTCATTTTTTTGTTCTGACCATAAATCCCCTCGGTGATGCAGTCAGCACCACTGCTGCCGTTTTTACAGCTGCAACAGTCTCTAAACGCACCCTGGGGGGTCGTTTCAGATTAAATATGTTGCTGCAAGAGCAACCACTCTCCTATAAAACTCTCTCAATAATGAGACATTTCAAGGAAAGTCAGGTTCCTGCATCTGTGGATCAAGGTGAGCCTTCAAGGCCGATTTTGGTTTTAAAAACCTCAAGGTTTCTTCAACACAGCAGCGACTTTTATTCCTGTTTTTAACTAATCAGCCTCTGTGATTCGTTGTCATTAGACAGAAACGGTGCCCTGCAACAGACTGGCCACCTGTCCAGGCGACCCAACTCGGACGGACGGATGGATGGATGGATGGACGGAGGACGGATGGATGGATGGATGGACGGAGGACGGATGGATGGATTTACGGATGGATGGATGGATGGATGGATGAATGGATGGACAGACGGATGGACGGACGGACGGACGGACGGATGGATGGACAGATGGATGGACAGACAGACAGACAGACGGATGGATGGATGGATGGACAGACAGACGGATGGATGGATGGACAGACAGACAGACGGACGGGCGGATGGACGGACGGACGCGGGTCGTGGGGTAAATGCAGTGAAAGGTCAACCGAAGGTAAAAACAAATCTCTGCTTTCAACTTTGGTTTTTCTCTCCCAGGTTTTTGCATGAAGTGTTTCTGTTTTTTATGTGAGCAGGTGAAAAATGTTTCTTTTTACTTAGCTGAGTTCTTGGTAGCGGTGTAACATATCGCCTCAGTTTACGGTAACACTGCCAGATTTTTTTAACAATGCGATTTTATTTGAAGATCTCATCTAAGTGAACCTGAAAGCTAAAAGTCAAAACACTGAGTCGGTGACATATTTTGGTGTTGAGTGTTTTTAAAAAGAAGATTTCCTTTTATAGTAAAGAAAATCTGAGAAAATATTTGAGGGAAATAAAATATGTATGGAAAATAAATGCATTTAAAACAAAATTCAAAGTTTTGCTGCAGGTTAAACGGTTTTCCTGTAACGGTGAGCTGTTTCTACGTGATTAGCACTTTTAACAGCACATACACGAGGATGACTGACAGCACTAAGACCCGCCTCCTGGCTCTAATTGGTTGTCTGGTGCATTTCTTCAGATGGTGACAGTAGCATTTCACAGATTATCTGCCTCATAAAGTGTCACGATATGGTGATGGTTTTAACAAATATGTAAAAAATCTTTATAAAAGTTAATTATTGCAGCTTTAAACATTTAAGATGAGCAGATTTACTCAACTATATATATATTATTTGGTTTATTTCAACCATATCTTTATTACTTTCTGTATTTTAAATATCTGAATATTTTGATTGTTTTTTTATCATTACATATGTGTAATTAGTCAGGTGATGTTTTGTTTTTATGCTAAAACACTTTGCAGAGTGCTGTGTCAGCACATTTCTGAAAATCTCAAGTTGTATCTTTGGTACTAAGTATTAAACTCACAATGTTTTTGAAACATTTGACTAAAATTGTCCAAGTCTGTGTTAGATAGTCTAACTATTTGTTTCATTTTCAGTGAAAGTGTTTTCCAGTAAGCAAGGGGAGTTTTTCCAGTCGACACAAACTGTGTTTTATGAAATAAAGCAGCAGGGCTGTAAAAGGGACAATGAAAATGTTGCAAATGATTACCTCAGATTTAAATAAACAGAATGACGTCCCACCTCATAATAAGAACGGTTTCATCATGTTTCCCATGACTTAATCCTCAGACCTAACATAAAAGACGACTTCCTAAAAATTAAAGCCTCCACTTACTTTCAAACATCACAGAGTTCTTTGTTCTGACGGTTAAAGGACGATTTCAAATGAGTTTTTAATGGAAACTAAGCATTCTGGGAAACGATTCCCACTCCTGTCTTTTTCTTCTTGCAGATTTTTAAGCACTAATCTAAAACCTGTAGTTTAATCAACTCTTGGATATTTGGCAAAATTAATAAAAAGTTAAAACAACTTACTGCTGTAAGTTTATCTTTCACAAACTCACATTTATGTTCAAAATCTAAAACTCGCTAAATTTATTTGACTTAAACATTAGAAGACAGTAGACACAACTAAATGTCGTAGATCTGAAAGGAAAGCCTGCAAATTGCGAGTCTATACAAGCATAGTTGAACAACAACAGTCTAAAAACGTGAAGCACTATCCTTATATATTGTAGCAAGATGGGGGAGGCAGATGGAGAAACAGAGAGATAAAACAAAAGGATTCGAGAGAGAAAAAATGCAAACATCAAATAAAGATGAAGAACCGGACTGATATCAAAGAGCAGGACAGGAGGGATGAAAGAGAGCGAGCGGCATCGATACCCACCACAATCATTTCTGATGGCTCCAAAGTGATGCATTCACAGCCCCGCCTGCCCCCCAGCTGCTTGCCAAAACTGCAGAGAACAGAGACACACAGAAACATATAAGCATAAAATAAAACCAGACGATCTGCTCATGCTGACCAGAGGCCAGATGTGCGCCCACCCACAGACCTGCGCCAACATTAGGGCCATTAAATCACCGGCATTACCAAATCATTACGCTGAGGCAGCTTTAAGCGTAAAATGATCCTGATATATACCTGCTGAATATCTTCAACTAAACATGGAGCATCTGTTGGGAGTAAAGTACATGTGTTTGTGTCAAACTCAAGGCCAAATCTGGCCCGCCGTAGCTTTTATGTGCCCCAAATTACATCAATAAGTCCCTTCAGCTTTTCACAAATCTGCACAAACGGTCCAACAAGCTTCTAGAGAAAAATGTCGAGCAAAGTGCACACGTGTCGAACTTGAAGCGTCAGACCCTTTTTTGGCACGCGGAAAAGAAAAATCACAAAATTCTGGAGGAACAGCTGTTTACTGACATTTTAACAGTTTAATTGGTTTATCAATATATTATGGCACAGCCGGGCTTTGAAGAGCATTCAGATTTTTAATACGGCCCAAAATGAAACTGCGTTTGACATCCCTGGTTTATCTGTGCTCAGATTTAACAACAGCTCCAACAGCTAAGGGGTAAATTAGACCATGTTTTAGATTCTGATGTCATTTTTGAGACCAAGTCGTACTGAAAAAGATTAAATGAATTTATTGTTCTGTCGCATTGTTGCCATTGTTATGGTTTTTATGTTATGCATGTTTGCTGCAAAAGGAATGTGGACTAAGGACATTTAGTGCTGCGTGTGACCAACTGCAGACAAGAAGTCTGGAAAAAGACCAAACAGACAAAGTAAGCCAGATAAGGACACACATAAATATGACTCATCAGAGATCTACTGCAAAACAAGATATAAAAAACAATCCAACATTCAATTGTTTTGGACAAATTAAAGGTGTATGAATATATTGTAGACCAGAAAATGCATTCCACCAACCAGTATTTCTAAATCAATTTTTTCAAAAATTAAATCATGTGAAAACAAAGTTTGACCTTTTTAAGACCACGCAAATGCATATTGATCCACCAGAACTCATATTGTTTTACAGTTTTAGTCTTTTCTCAGAAAAAGGAAGTGAAAGTCTGCTCTACATTAATGCTAACAGACAAAAACATACAGCCATTTTTAATCTGCTTCATGTAAAAATGTGCAGATTGCAAGATGATCTTCTGTGAGTATCTCACTCCTCTGGGATTGGAAAAGCGCTGATTCAGCATCGCTTACGGTTTGGACCTCATCGTAGAAACTCAAGTCAGATCTCTTAATGCTTAAGTTAGCGGATCTCTGCGTTTCAAACTTCTGCTTTGACCATCCTACTGGTGATCACCGTTTCCAGTCCAACTGACTAAAATCTCAAACCGACTCTTCTTTGGAAACATTGAATCCACTAGATGTCTCCCTTCTCCCGTTATATTTCTGGCTTTTGTTCCCTTTTGCCGCATCTCATTTTGCCTTCTCTTTCATTCCGAGTGGAAAAACATTTCCTCTCATCCTGAAACGCAGCTTCTGAACAGCAGAGACTTTGCTCAAAGTCACGATCTTGATTCAAAGACAAATCTGTCCTCATTCAAACGGATAATCACAGAAAAATCCTGAACTAAGAGAGGCGTTTTACTTGGACACAATTTTCAATGTCAAAATAATTAAAGCATCAAAATAAAGGAGGAATGAAGAAATCAGTCTCCACTGTGCTTTGCTAAAGCTGAAATTAAAGCTTTGGGAAGCTGACCTTTGACCTAAGCGAGGTCTACATTGATGCTCTGCTGCCTCCTACACAAACTAATTAATTATCTTCTTTTAATCACTTTAATAAATAACATTTTTAATTTTAATGGAAAAATATTTTTGAATAGTTTTTAATTACATTTTAATTTTATTTTATTAAGAATATTAAATTAATATTTAACTAAAAATAATTGAATATTAATTTGATAAATACATTTTTAAATAAACAAGTACAATTTTTACATTAATGTGTAAAAATCATTTTGCTTTTCTAAAAGTTACATCCTGCAGCTTTAAAATGGGCGTTTTTTCCTCTTTGCTTCCAGCCGTAAGCCCTTTTATCTTGGGGATGCTGTAATCAGCTGCTCTTGCCTCCCTCCACTGGGCTCACATGTCGGCTGCAGAAAACTTTCCTGAAGGTGCAAAGGGTTCGCTGGCATTCAGCATCGAGGCCCTCAGGGCACCAAGACGCCGTCAAACCCACGGCTGCAGCGCCGTCACCAAACCGAGAACATGAGCTCATTCCTCAGAAACTGCTCTCAAAGATGCACAGATGACACATAAACTTATGCTTATAAGATACAACTTTTTATTCTAAGGAAATCTCACAAAAATCTTATGCAGTTTGGCGACATTTTGAATGTGTTTAGGCCTCCTAAAAGCCAATTTTGTTTCGCTAAAAATAATAAAGTTCAGTTTGATCTGTTAATAATAGATCACAGCTGATCAAGAAAAAAATGCAGCAGACTGGTCCGTCTCTATGTTAATTTGGGTTTTGCGACATTGGAATTAATTGACATTATGTATTGAAAAAGACATTTAAAGCCTATTTTAAAGAAATATAATGGGAAAAAAGTGTAAAAATATCCAAATTCAGTAGCCGGGAGGCGCTGAAAGCTCTCAGGCAGGTCAGCCCAACTCTGACAGATCTGTCTACCCTCCAGTGAGGCGAGACGCCTGGTTCCTGTCTGGCCTAAACAAAGCCTGCCAAGGCAGTCTCTTCACTTTCCCTCTGTCTGTGTGTGAATGAGACAGAAGCACAGTCAGCTACAATAAAGGGAAACCCTGAAGAGCTGCAATTTTCAGGCTTCTTTACTTCCTGTGTAACCGCTGTTTGCTCAATCATTTCTCATTTTTCCTCGAGTTACTGCATGCCCACAACAATAAGAATAAACACCTTTAAGCCAAATATTAGTGACAGAGTGTGTGTGTGTGTGTGTGTGTGTGTGTGTGTGTGTGTGTGTGTACATGAGTTTGCCCCATAACCAAAGCCACTGCCATGCCTGAACTGAAACGTGACACCCGTCTCCTGTCAGCTTGTCCAAATCTGTAGTTGAACGTCTACAGCCAGAAAATCACCAAACCTCAGTCTTAAGCAACATGAAAAAAAACAAACACAATTTAAAGCTTCATGCACTGAATGAAACACATATTAACAAGAAAAGGACACAAAGTTTCTCTTTTAGGTTATTTTGATGAGAAAACATTAGAGCACAACAATCTTTGTTTGCTCAATTTAGTAAGTTGAAGTTTATACAGTTTAATGTTTCTGGATGCTAGCTGAACACAACCTGACATTATTGAGATTAAAAAGAGATTTATGTCTCTTGGTCAGGTCTTTGTTTAGTAAAATGTATATTATAGCAAAAGTTAACTTAAAAAAGGTAACTTAAACTACTTCAAACAAGTCACTTTTTTCTTCTGATTATAAATGGCTCTTCTGTAGCAGTCTGCATTACAGCGAATTGGAAGATGCTTCTGACTAAAGGCACTTTTTTAATGTTATTCTCATGAAGAAAAGGTTTGAGTTTGTCCATAATTTTTATTTTATGTAAAATCCGTCTTTGCGCCATCATATACAGAAACAGAACCTGCATTTTATGGAAATTTGGCAGCTAGCATTGCGTTTTAGCTACTTTCATATCATCTATAAAAAACAAACATTTCTTTCACTCTACCTTGAAAATATTCAAGCCAAGTTGACCGACTGTGGAAGAACCTGACCTGACGCTTTGCGAGGAATATTTTGTTCTTCAAGCCAATTTCAAAATCAATCAACATCACTGTGATTATTATTTTATCAATCATCATCTGGGTGATGAAAATCTCTCCCCACATCGGTGAGAATTTGTCTGTGTCGCCTTTCAGCAGGTGATGATTTGCCTCCCCTCCCTCCCAGGAGAAACAAGCTGCTGGCAGACGGAGGAACAGGTTCAGATTTGGTCCAGCGGCAGCTGCTGGGCTTTGGGCAACAAACCATGACAGCCAGGGACTCACTGCGGCCACACGCACACACACACACACACACATACACACACACGCACACACATGCACACATACATACACACACACACACACACACACGCACACACACACACACACACACACGCAGACACACACACACACACACACACTAAAGCCTGAGGACACCACCATTGTGTCCACCAAATCTCAGACATTATTAAACAACTTTTCCAAACAGACAAAAGTGAAAATATGTTTTGTTGGTTTATTTTCACATTTTCTCTCTTTTTTTCTAGACAACATTTTTATTCTGCCGTTTTTATATCTACAATGGCCATAATTTACTGCTGCTGAAATCCTTGGAAGTTTTGTATCCACCATAAATATTCTTTTTGGGGAAAAGGTGCAACTTTATTTGTACACATTTTTCCAACCTCTTGAATATCTAACAGTTTGCTCTCCTGGCAGAGCGTCACAGCTTCTGACATCGTGGCTTTTTCTTAACGTTACGCAATCTTCCAGGTTTAAGACTAAGTTTGGAGTTTTCTTTAGCTGTAGGTCGAAACCATCAGAATGAACAGAGATAAGTGCTTGAAACATGTCAGTCAGTGAGTTTTTAAATCTCTAAAATAAATTCACTTGTTGATTATAAACACAATGTAGCTCCATTATGGCTGATGGCATTAGGAACTTCACATTAGTTCCCATTGGTTTATTCCCAACTCTGCTGAAACTATGCAGCGCAACCTAACCTTGTCACTCAAAAGAAGAGAAATTAGCCTAATAAGTCGTATTTTTCTCATTAAAACCACAATAATATGTGAATTATAAACGTTAAAAGCTGCTTTACAGAACTTTACAGAAAGTAAAGTTTAAACTCTTTATTGTTTTACCAGAAGGCCGGCATGTCTGTTCAGCCGTCACTGAAGTGAATGAGGACATTTTCTTCATGCTAAACCGCCATCAGTGAACGATCCACATTCTTCAAATTCTGAGCATTTGAAGAGTCCTGAAGTGACCGAAACTACTGTTACTTTGTCAGCACTGCAGGGCTGAAGTGCCGAACACAGACTTTCCATTTGTACAACACAAAGTATTCGTCTTTTTTATGACCAAACAAAAGGTAACACCAAGTTTATCCAAATACTTTCACTGAAAATCCAACTTTTCTGCACCAAATCAGCTTTTATTCTACAGCAAGCATTTTGAAACAAAGTGACCCAAATCATGTTTTTATTACTGAAAATAAATGTATTCGCTCCCCAAGAGACACTGAAAACTATGTCTATGGCAGGAAATTAGGGCCATTTCAGGAAAAAAAGTAATACATTTTAAAAAGTACTACATTTCTACCAAAAAAAACTAAACAAAAAACATCTTCAGACTGAGATTTTCTACAAAATAATTGGAAATTTCTGAGCTTGTAAAGTCACAAATCTACTACAAAAAACTGATTAATAATAAATAACTTCTACAAAAAACATTGATATTTCTGATTTTCAAATGCCAAATTTTTGAGAAAATTTCCAAGTTTTCTAGAAAAGTTTTTGCCATAAATGTAGTCTACATTAAATCTCAGACAACTTCATTTGCTTGATTTTGAGTTGCTTTTTTGCCGGCGACTACTTTTGAGTCGACAGTTTTGACCCAACGGTTTGACGTCCCTAGAATAATAAAAGCATTTCTGCTCTTCAGTGCCTGTTTTTACACAGGCATTTTGTTTTAAAGAGACACTGAAGAAAACGCACCAACTGCTGCTTCTCAACCCCAAAACAAGTCTATGATCGCCATTAGGTTGTAGAGAAGCAAGTTTAAATGTAACCAAAAGATCCAGATGAAAACTGGGGGTTTTAGGAAGTGAAACAGTGAAACGTACAGTTGCAAAAGTACCGTATACTTTTTTACATTCTGTTTTGTCACAAGCAAAAACTTTAGTCCGTCTAAGGAGAGTTTTGTGAGATAATTCAACAAAAAGTAGAACAAAGGAAGCAAAAATAGCAGCTTTATACGACTAGAGAGTGAAATTATTGCAAGAAAAATGTTCAAGCTGTGTGTGGAAATCAGTTTTTAAAGCCACTGCATTCGTACAGCATGATGCCGTCACCACCGTGTTTTACTTTGGACATCGTCATGATGATCAGCAGAATTAGCATTTGTCTCATCGACCAGAGAAATTTATTCTACATGATAACCATCTAAATGCCAAAATAAATGAAACCAACATTTTGAGTAAAACGTAACATTTCAATGGTTGATTTTTGTTTTTATGATGCAAAGCACCTTAAACCTGACTGACTGACTGACTGACTGACTGACTGACTGACTGACTGACTGACTGACTGACTGACTGACTGACTGACTGACTGATCCACATTGCTTCTTTCTACAGCAGTTTGCTTTTTGATACCTGGTACTTTAAGTTTTTGGTTGTAACATAAAACATGGAAAAAATCAAATGGTTATGAGAAACCATTTCTATATGTTTGCTCTTGTTTTTAATTTACTGCATGTGTCTATAAAAAAACGGTTAACCAGATATGTTCCTGACAGAAACTCATCTAGTTCCCATTTTTCATCAGCACTTCACTAACAGTAGCCACCAACTAAACGGCGCAAACGCAAATGTGTTTACTGCTGGTTGTAAAGTGACAGAGAAAGGAGAACTACTTCTCTTGCTGATAATTAGTGCGGATAAAGAAAGATAAAACACAAGAGTTGGTGGTGTGTTTTTAAGAGGCCCGGCGGTTTTCAGTTATCCTGCAGCGTACCACAGGGAGTTTCCTGGCTTTCCAGCAGTTTGGACGATGGCAGGCAGGAAATGGAAACATGCTGGGCGAAAGAACGTATAAAGAAAGGAAAATAAACCAGATAAAGAAAGAAACATAAATATTTCAAAGTCACCAACCAGCAACAGAAACACTATGGATCCAGCTCTCTGTGTTCCCTCTGATATGAAGCATATTATCCACAACAAGAAGGGGTGAAAGTTCATCAACCAAATAATCCAAAATCAGATCCGAGTGCGGTCATGTCGAGCTCCTGAACATCCAACACAGAAGTTTTCCCAGAAAGCAGAAGTAAGAAGCTGTTAGCCTTCTGGTTTGTCTTTAACAGAGGAAGGAGTGTGTTCTCTTTCTGTTCACTTCTGTCCGTCCGCTTGCTTCAACAAGGTGGGTGAGAGAGAGAGAGAGAAAGTCTGTGTGTGAGAGAGAGAGAGAGACAGAGAGAGAGAGAAAGTCTGTGTGTGTGAGAGAGAGAGAGAGAGAGAGAAAGTCTGTGTGTGTGTGTGAGAGAGAGAGAGAGAAAGTCTGTGTGTGAGAGAGAGAGAGAGACAGAGAGAGAGAGAGAAAGTCTGTGTGTGTGAGAGAGAGAGAGAGAGAGAGAAAGTCTGTGTGTGTGTGAGAGAGAGAGAGAGAAAGTCTGTGTGTGAGAGAGAGAGAGAGAGAGAGAGAGAGAGAGAAAGTCTGTGTGTGTGAGAGAGAGAGAGAGAGAGAGAGAGGGAGAGAGGGAGGGAGTGTGAGAGAG
>NW_015113023.1:445094-445444 GCF_001443285.1 Poecilia latipinna
AGAGGGAGGGAGAGAAGGAGAGAGAGAGAGAGAGAGAGAGAGAGAGAGAGAGAGAGAGAGAGAGAGAGAGACAGAGAGAGAGAGAGAGACAGAGAGACAGAGAGAGAGAGAGAGAGAGAGAGAGAGAGAGGGAGAGAGAGAGAGAGAAAGTCTGTGTGTGTGAGAGAGAGAGAGAGAAAGTCTGTGTGTGAGAGAGAGAGAGAGAGAGAGAAAGTCTGTGTGTGTGTGAGAGAGAGAGAGAGAGAGTGTGTGTGTGAGAGAGAGAGAGAGAGAGAGAGAGAGAGAAAGTCTGTGTGTGTGAGAGAGAGAGAGAGAGAGAGAGAGGGAGAGAGGGAGGGAGTGTGAGAGAG
>NW_015113023.1:447879-452946 GCF_001443285.1 Poecilia latipinna
AGAGAGAGAGATAGAGACAGAGAGACAGAGAGAGAGAGAGAAAGAGAGAGAAAGAGAGAGACAGAGAGAGAGAGAGAGAGAGAGAGAGAGACAGAGAGAGACAGAGAGAGAGAGAGAGACAGAGAGAGAGACAGAGAGAGAGAGAGAGACAGAGAGACAGAGAGAGAGAGAGACAGAGAGAGACAGAGAGAGAGAGAGAGAGAGAGAGAGAGGAGTCTCATTTTCTGCCTGGATGTGCTTCTGGGCAGGCTGCTCAGGAACACATGGCCATCCTCTGCTCTGCCAGGGGTTCCGCATTCCTCTCTCTCTCTTTCACACACACGTACGCACGCACACACACACATACCCACACACACACATACCCACACACCCACACACACACATGCTGTGCCTCTGGTCCTCTGCATGGCACCAACATTCCCACCCCTGACTCGTTTATCAACTGACCCGTGCCGGACTGACAGGCGGTCCTGAGCAGCCTGGGGGGATTGTTAGCGGGCCGGCTACAGAACCGCTACAGAACCGCTACAGAACCGAAAACAACTCGTCTCAACAGGCTGCAGAACTGCTGCGGTCGCTTCACTTCTTCCAAGTTAGAAAGTGTATTTTTTTAGCAGTATCATATATTTTAGGGTTATATATACACTCTAAAAAAGTTTATTTGGGCTGCAGTTCATCTTATGGATTTATTTACATTAATTTCACTTAATTCTTTTACTTTTGCTATGACAACTTACGTTTTTGTGTTCATTTAACTCAAAACTTACAAATCTTTAACCTAAAGGAACTTTTCACTTTGACTTTACTTAAAACAATTAAGTTCAATGCCAGTTTCATATCCTATGTCTGACCAACTCAATTTATTATGATCATCCAACTCGATTTGCTAAGTTTTTATAACTTAATTCATAAGGGGGTTAACATGACAAATTTAAGTCACTCTTACTCAAATCATTTATTTTCTTCTGATAAACATTTAAAATCTCTTTGACTTAATTCTACAGAAAGCCAACTCAAACTTTTAAGTAGTTCCAAACTAAATTTTAATACTCTTTTTACAGTGTCCTCTAAATACACAAATCTTTTCCTTAAATGACCTTTTTACTTTACTTGAAATAATTAAGTTCAATGCCATATTTGTATCCCTCATCTGACACCATGACTCAGCTCACCAGGGACAGATTCCCTGTGGCTCTGTGGGTAGCATCGTCGTCTTGTGATCGGAAAGCTGTAGGTTTGATTCCAGCTTCCTCCTCTGCCACATGCCAATGTGCCCCTGGGCACTTAACCTACACATTTAGTGAATGTGACTTTAGTGTGAAGCGCTTTCAGTGGTCAAAATGACTGGAAAAGTGCTGTGTAAGTTTATTTACCATTTTTGAAATAAACTAAATGATTTGAGTAAGACTGACTTACATCTGTTATCTTAAACATATTTAATAAATTTGTTAAAAATAAATTAACAAATTGAGTTGGATGATTATAATATATTTAATAGGTTAAACTTAAAAAATTAAGTTGGATAAACTTAATTGAATTGCTTGTTACCTATAGAAGCAATTCTATTAAGTTGGTTCAACTATTTTCTATATATAAGTTGTGAATCTGATGTGAATGCTACCGCTAGTTAGCATAGCTACATACGACAGTGGATAAACGGTTTTCCTGCAAGTTGTTTCTCTGCCATTAGCATGTTTAGCAGCGAGTACATAAGGTTGACTTACAGCGCTAAGCCCCACCTCCTGGCTCTGATTGTTTGTTTTTACTTCAGATACCAATAGCAGCTCAGGGAGGAGGTGAATAAGATTTATCTTTTTACAGATTATCCCATAAACTGACACAACATAGTTTAATTTTTAATTAAATTTCAATCTAATTAAAAGTTATTTGTAATTTTCAGTTTAAGTTTAATTTTAGCGCTGATAATCACTCTTCTAATCTCTGCTATGCTGCAGCCTGTTGTCAATCAGAATCACTGTTTTCATAAAATTTATGACAAACTCAAATTTTTATGTTTTTTTTTCTCTTGCAAATCTTTGATTTTTAGATCTCAGAAACTTCCTTCTTTTTCAGATTTTTTGGTAGAAATTTACAACTTCTTAAAAATAATAACTTTTTTGCAATGGCGCTGACATGCTGTTGTATGTTTTGCATGTTTGCTATATTAAGTAAAAGTCATAGATGAATACGTTTATTTTCAGTAACAAGAACATGATTTGGGTCACGCTCTTTTAAAATGTTTGCTGCTGCATTTAGCCACATTAACGACAGAATAAAAGCTGAACTGGGTGCAGCAAAGTTGGCTTTTCAGTGAAAGTCTTTGGATAAACTTGGTGTTACCTTTTGTTAAAACTTGGTTGTAAAAAGACAAATACTTTGTGTTGTACAAATTAAAAATCTCCATCTGCATCTCTGCAGGAGAAATGGAAATCATGTTGCAATCTTTTAATTAATTAATGACAAAGTTGGTCGGTGCCGCCAAAATGGGGGAACTGATGGCGTCAAAGCCTGCATTGTTTCAGTGATGTCAAACCGCCTCTGATTGGTGATTAGCCGATAAATTAGCCATAACTACCAAACAATCATTTAACCCAGGACTGATTACACACTGCACTCTCTGTTACTGAAAACAAAAGCAACAGGCTGGGCCTTTTCACCGCCCTTCACACTGAAGTGAAACAAATGCAGCTAGTCATAAATAGGCTGTAGTCATCTTCTGAATAAAAAGCTAGCTTCTTTCATTGTGTGAATAAAATGAGCTGAATCATAATCACAGAACAAGAAACTTCAGCAGAAGAGATGAGCCTTCTGCTGACAACCAGAAACGATTATCTAAAGTATCTTTTCCTTTTCCGATCAGAGCAACACAGCAGGCCAAAAACCGCAGCCTGTTTTTAAAGATACTATCAGAGTAGCCGTCTCCTCCTTACAGGTTTTGGCATCGATTGCTTCTTTTTCAGTCCAACTATAAGAACAGAACAAAAGGAAACAGACCAAAATAGTTTCCTTTTAAGTTCTGAGTTGATTTATTTAATAAACAGGTAAAAAAACGTCTGATTGTTTAGTAATTAGCCCAACAATCACCAAACAGATGGAGGAGAAACTTCCATGTTCCAACCTCTGGCTAAACTACTTACAATGTAAGCCAATAAATTAAACTTGGAGAGCAAAATAGACATGAACTGTTCAGTTGGAGTGTCTGAGTCAGGCAGTGTGATGAAGCAAACCCAAAATTAGAAAGAAAGAAGGAAAGAAAGAAAGAAAGAAAGAAAGAAAGAAAGAGACAGAAAGAAGAAAGAACTGAAGGAGTGTGCAGTTTGGCGAAGCTCACAGACATGTTGAGACCTTAATTAGTGCTGTAGTGTCAACTCTGCTAATCCTCTGCAACAAAGAACCACATACGACCTTTGACCTGCTCAAGTAGGCATAACATCAACTTTTATTTCTGTTATTGTGACAGAAACACTCAGCTTGTTTATCCAAATTCATAAGTATTGTTTTGCAGCTTTAACCCCAACTGGACTTTTATGCTAAGAAATTTAGTTTACTTCTGTTTAACAATTTGGTCTAATGGATGTCCACACTTAAAAAAAAAACCCTCAAATTTATTGACTAATCTCAGAAAACAAAAAGAAGAGTCTCTTGGTTTGACCTTTTGTTAAAATTTGATTATGAAAAGACAAATACTTTGTGTTGTTCTTCACATTTTCCTTTGTAATAACATTATTTTGATAATAATTTTAATCCGATTACAAATTAAAGATCTCCATCTGCATCTCCTGGTCGAATCTGCAGTTGGGAGGCCGCACAAAATCAAGAGCCACAAATGGCTCCCGGTCTAAGCTACCAAAACTCCACATAGTTGTTAGTATTTTCCAGTTTAGCTGACTGAAATTAAAAACACCCCTTTCAGATTGTGGATCGGACAACACTTGATGGACGTTAGAATAAATTTGTTCTTTGCAGCCCAACATGAACATGAGACGACAAACGTGTGTAGATGTTTCCTCACAGCAGCAAAATCAACATTTTCATGCTTTACAGCTCTGTGACATGCCAGCTCTCTTATCATCCAACAGATGAGCACAAACACACACACACGCCAACACACACACACACACGCCAACACACACAAAACATCTGCCTCATGACAAGCTGTCAAGATAGTGCAGCTTCACGTGTCATGTCAGATAAATCCTGCTTCTCTCACTATACGACACCTCAGTGCCACACTATCATACTGCTGTTTTCCTGGTTTTTCACCCTTGCTTGTGTGTGTGTGTGTGTGTGTGTGTGTGTGTGTGTGTGTGTGTGTGTGTGTGTGTGTGTGTGTGTGTGTATGTGTGTGTGCGCGTGTGCGTGTGTGTGTGAGTGTGTGAGAGGGTGTGAGTGTGTGGGTACATACCAGCACCTAGCCAGGTACATGTCCTCCTTGACAAAGACAGATCCGGAGAGCAGGATGTACCAACAGGTTGCCAGGGTGTCTGGACTGGAAAAGACAGAAAGATTCATGATGTTACTCAGGGTTCCTGCACATTTTCATGTCAAAAACGTTGAAGTATTAATACAAAAGTTCACTCTGAATTCATTCAGGTATTTCTAAAGTCAGCAGGCTTTGAATGTGGAACAGACGGACAGACGCTTTTACAAAGTGACAGGAAATACAAAATGTTTCCATATTCCTGAAGATCTGTAAAATGTAGACAAAACTCAAAAACACCACACATTATTGACTCAAACTGCAGCATAAAGTAAATATGCAACAGCTTTTGCATTTGAAAGTAGAGAAGAAATTAAATAAAATATCATAATTTAGCACTGCATGTCAATCAGACTTTGATTAGGCCATTTCAAGTGTATTTTCTGGTGAAGAGGTGAATTCTTGATTCCACCATTTAGAGCACATGTGTCAAACTCAAGGCCTCATTTTATGTGGCCCGCCCAGCATTTTATAGGCTGATGATTGACTTAAAATAGGTTTTGAGCACGAATTGACTACAAACTACATCTCCCACAATGCATTCCGATTGTTACCAGCCAATATTACGGCTTCTCGCCACTAGAGAG